>NC_077228.1:519099516-519369516 GCF_027887165.1 Monodelphis domestica | reverse complement strand
AGGTTGCCATTTGGAGGGAGGAATAGGCAAGTCCTGTTTGACCCCAGCCCCAAAGGCAGACTCAGGAGCAATGGAGAAGTGATCAAAAAGGCCAATATGGGTTCTCGATGGCAGGTAAAACTTTCTGACAATTAGAGCTGGACACAAGTAGACGTAGTTGCCTCCAGGACCTTTCCTAGAGATCTTTGGTAGAGGCTCAATGCCCATTTCTCCGATGTGATAAAGTAAGGATTCCTTTTCAGTCAGAGGTTGTGCTAGATGGAAATCCGGCCATCCCATCTCTCTGCTGACACAGAGCTGCATCCACTCTGAAATGTATAATCTCAAAAAGAGGCTCTGGACGTGGAGACCTGAAGGAGCCAGTCCAGGATCGAATGAGAGTGTGAATCAGAGGAGAGACATCGAGGCTGGGTCTCTCTCCACTGGACTCCTTGCTCACCTTCTCTCCTTTCCAGAATCCTTGACATGTTTCAACCAAAAACTCAAGCAATACCTTCTACATCAAGGTTCTTAAACTGGGGTCCATGGACCTAGACAGAAGTAAAGAAGAAAGGAATTATGCACTTATGAAGTACCTACTGTGTGCCAGGCACTATGCCTTTACACATTTTTATTGTAGCACCATCGACATGGTCTTCATGGTGAGGCAAATGCAAGAAAAATGCCTTGAGCAGAACCTGAGTCTCTACATTGTCTTCATAGACCTGACAAAGGCATTAGACACAGTGAAGAGGGACGCATTGTGGGTGATCCTTAGCAAACTCGGTTGCCCAGCAAAATTCGTCAAACTGATCCATTTCTTTCATGTCGACATGACAGGGGAAGTCCTATCTGGTGGAGAGACTTCCGATCACTTCAACATCTCCAATGGCATGAAACAAGGCTGTGTCCTCTCTCTGGTACTCTTCAACCTATCCTTGACCCAAGTATTACGACATGCTGTGATGGATCTAGACCTGGGCGTCTACATCAAATACCGACTGGATGGCTCACCATTCGACCTTCGCCTCCTGACTGCAAAAACAAAGACAACAGAGAGACTCATCCTGGAAGCTCTCTTTGCAGATGACTGTGCTCTCATGGCCCACCAAGAAAATCATCTCCAAACCATTGTGGACAGGTTCTCCACTGCAACAAAACTGTTTGGCCTGACTATCAGACTCAGCAAAACAGAGGTGCTGTTCCAACCTGCACCAGGGAGGCCAACTAACCAGCCATGCATTACAATCGACGGCACGCAGCTTTCTAACATCAACACTTTCAAGTACATGGGCAGCACCATCGCCAACGATGGGTCCCTAGACCACGAGATTAATGCCAGGATCCAAAAGGCCAGCCAGGCACTTGGGCGGCTGCGCTGCAAAGTCCTCCAACACAGAGGTGTAAGCACTGTGATGAAGCTCAAAGTGTACAACGCAGTGGTCCTCAGCTCGCTCCTGTACGGTTGTGAAACATGGACACTGTACCGGAAGCACATGAAGCAGCTGGAGCAATTCCACTAACGCTCCCTCCGGTCAATCATGAGGATCCGATGGCAGGACCGAATCACCAATCAGGAAGTCCTCGACAGAGCCAACTCCACCAGCATCGAAGTCATGGTCCTCAAAGCCCAGCTACGATGGTCTGGACACGTCATCCGCATGGACCCACAGCGAATACCAAGACAGGTATTCTACGGTGAACTGTCAGCTGGACTCAGGAAACAAGGCTGACCAAAGAAAATATTCAAGGATCAGCTAAAGTCCAACTTGAAGTGGGCTGGCATGACACCAAAGCAACTAGAACTCGCTGCCTCTGTCAGAAGCAGCTGGCGAGCCCACATTCACCATGCCGCCACCACCTTTGAAGATGAGCGACGTCGACGTCTTGCTGCTGAGTGTGAACGCCGACACCAGACCACAACCGCACCTCCCGTGGCAACTGGTGTCCCATGCCCCATGTGCCACAAACTCTGCGCCTCAGCCTTTGGACTCCAAAGCCACATGAGGGTACACGGTAGATGAAACTGCACAAAGACAATTGTCATTCTCGATCACTGAGAGACTACCACTGTTGGGAGACAGGAGCTATTTTTATTCCCTTTCTAGTCAAGGAAGCCGAGGCAGACAGAGGTGAAGGGACTGGTCCAGAGTCACCTAAGCTGGCAGTGTCTGAGGCCAAATTTGAAGTCAATTTTCTGACTTCAAGACCAGAAACCCATCCATGATACCATGGCGGACTCATAACTAGAATGGGGGTGAGAATCCTGTCTTTACTTTCCCTACTTTTTCTTTCCTTTGCAATCCTATGCATTTCATTTTATGTTTTTACTATTATCTTGAGGAGTCCAGAACTTTTATCAGACAGTCAAACGGGTCTAGGACACAGGCAAAGAAAGCTCCAAACGTTTCCTAGTTCCTCTCTGTTAGATCCCTCCTGCCCCAAACTACCTCCTATGTATTCTGAAGATGCTCATTTATGTGTCTCTCTGTCTCTTCCCATAGAACAGAAGCTCCCTGAAGGCAGAGAATGGTTTGCTTGTATTCTCTGCACCTAACACAGTTTTGGCACCTAGTAGAGGCTGCAGAAATGTTTGCTGGCTGACCAATATGTTAAGCTGACAGAGAATTGACACCTTTTCCAAAATGCAACTGATCAAATTGAATATTGTGTTCCCACTGTGGTCTAGCTAGAGTAGAAGAAAGAGACAACATCCTGCTGGGTCTGGGTGCTGGGACTGTCTTCATGGACTTCTGATCTTGCTCTTTATTGCCTGCTATGACTCCATGCTAACAAGTCACTCTTCTCTCCATCTCCAGGGCCAAATTCTGAACTGGCAGTATTTGTAAAGCCCAGAGTAGGTTCTTAATGGATGCTCTTTTCCCGGGGAATATACCAGTAGTCCCCAAGCACTTAGTGGGGCCACCCTCTTGGATATCATCTCCCTGGATCTTTTTAAAATCTCTTGGATGCTGGAAGAAAAGGAATCCAAGGAACCTCAAAGAAAATCTCAACCCAGATGCTGTTTATAATTCCTGATTTGTCATGAACTCAGAAAACAGCTGGAGGCCCATCTCCCCACCAGGTAGCAGAGCCCAGGTGGAAAATGGAGCAGCCAGGCGGTCCCCGATGCTGCTATCTCTCTTGCAAAAGAGTCTTGTTAACGTCCATTTCCTGTCTCATCCCCTGGTGCTGGCATGTCCTGGGCTCTCTAGTGATGTCAGTCAATGCCTCTTACCAGTTTTTCTTTTCTTCCTACCAAACAGGAGGAGCTCTCAATTAAGCAAGGCCCAGCAAACTGCCATCTTCCCATCTCTCTTCTGCAGGCAGCCCAAATTACTTCCCAACATCCTTGCCTTTTACTGCTCTCTGAGGTCACATCAATCGTGAACATCTCTGGCTCAGGCTGCCAGGATGCCAGAGGAAAATTCCCCGAAAGGATAATGAGAATAATTTGCTTTTATGCAGTGCCTTCCTTTCAAAGTTCTCCAAGTACCTTTCAGACAATTAAATGTTATTGTTGCAAATGGGGAAACTGAGGGATTGGCAAATTAAGCAATTTCCCCAAAGACATGCCGTCCATCAGTGAAAGAATTGGCCTCAATGTACTTCCCCACCCACTCTCCTTACTAAAAAGCTCGGCACATACCCAGACAAGCAAGATGAACAGAGGATTGCTCTGTTGTTTCTCTTAGCCCTCCTTACAGTCTGGCTTCTCCTTTCCTCTGAGCAGGAAAGAATGCTAAATTTGAGGTCGGGGGATCTGGGATCAAGGCTGAGATCCTGCACACTGTGTGAGTTGGGGGGACTCAACCCTTCTGACCTTCAATTAGGAAGGAACAATGACCCTTAATTATCACCTGCCTCTGATGCTTACTCTCTATGTGATCTTGGGCAAGTTATTTAGCCTCGATGATCCTCGGCTGCTCAATGGGCAGTTAGGTGGCACAACAGAAAGAGCTGGGCTTAGAGACAAAAACACTCATATTCCTGAGTTCAGATATCAACCTCAGATACTTACTAGCTGTAGGACCCTGGGCAAGTCATTTAACCTTGTTTGCCTGAGTTTCCTCATCTGTGAAATGAATGGGAGAATGCAATTGAAAACCACTCCAGTGTCTTTGCCAAGAAAACCTCAAATGGGGTCAAGAAGAGTCAGTCATGACTGAAAAAGCTGATCAACAATGGGCCTCAGTTTCCTCAGTTATAAAATGAGAGAAGTGAGTTAATTGACTTCTGGGGTCCTTTTTATACATAAATCTGCAATCTTATAATCTTCATGAATTTGCACAGTTCATTCCTCATGCTTCATTCTATTTCCTTCCCTTCACCAACTCTCCATCTTCAACACTAAGTATTAGCACCTTTCCTTACAAGAAGCCTTCCTGCAAACCATCAGATCATGGTAAACCCTTCCTCCCATTTTCCTAGAGTGTTTTCCTTAGATTTCTCCTTTGCCACCAATCACCATCTATTTTTATTATTCTAAATGTATCTGTTCCATGTTGCATTCCCAAATCCCTTATCCAATTGAATGGAAGATTGAGAGAAGGAATAAGAGCATGGTATCTTGTCCCTTATCCAATTGAATGGAAGCTTGGGAGAAGAGACAAGAGCATGGCATCTTTTATCCTCATCCTCTAGCAATGAGGTATGTACATAAATTGTTAATAAATGGCTGTTGAATTGAGTTAAATTTACTAAGATGAGGAAGAATAATTAAATATTTTGACTTAAAAGACATTCATCTTCCAATTCGTGCTGGCATGTAAGCTGACATTTGGGACAGGTAGGTGGTAAAGTGGATTGAGTGTCAGGCCTGCAGTCAGGAAGACACATCTTTCTGAGTTCAAATATGGCTTCAGACACTTACCAGCTGTGTGATTCTGGGCAAGTCACTTAACTCTGTTAGCCTCAGTTTTCTCATCTGTAAAATGAGCTGGAAAAGGAAATGGCCAACCACTCCAGTATCAAGAACCCCAAAAAAGGAGTCGTGAAGAGTCAGACACAACTGAAAAAAAACGACAAAAACAAGAAGCTGAGATTGCATTGAATGGTAATTACAGAGCTAGACTCAAAATTAAGGACACGGTTTCAGGAATTTCCTCTGAAATATACCAATTGCGAGACCTTGGGCAAGTCATCAAGATGCTCCTCACTTTATATAGCTCTAGGTACGAGTATTAGTTTTAGAGGAGGTGCTGTCTTCCATTGGTAAAGGAAATTTCCTCATCTGGGAGTTCTCTGTGCCAAGGAAATCACAGATCCAATCTCTATCCTTTTCTTTAATGGTATTAACAAAGAAGTCAATTAAACCAAGGATATGGTGGTGTCCCAAAGTCCTTGAAGGCACAATTCACCTCTATGGCAAATCCATTGTGGATAATAGAGTTGGATAAATTTTTCATACAGGCATTGGCACAGATGTTTTTGGTGTTGTTCAGTCATTTTTCAGTTTTGTCCAATTTTTCATGACCCTATTTGGGTTTCTCTTGGCAGAGATACTTGAGTAGTTTTCCATTTCCTTCTCCAGCTCATGTCTGTTACTGATGCGACCTTTGGAGCTAGTTATAGCAGAGAAGGCATCATCGTTTCATATCTAGTTTGTCAGCTATTGGGCATTCTGACTGTTGCGTGTAGGCTATGACCAACACCCTCCAGTCCCGCTGAGCTTGTGAGAGCTGGCATTTCTGCCAGTCCAGTGCCATTCCTTCCAGCCTTGCAGATTCCTCAGGCAGCTCTGAGAATGAGCCCCACAAGTCCTCTTATCTGTTCATTTGCAGTCATCTTGTTGGGGGTCACACTTAAGTATCCATCTCATTAGGCACTGACCCCTACTGGAGCAATCAACATAAAGCACCATGAGTTCTTCCCAGTTCATTGGATGCATATAGGAATTGAGGCAGGATGAAATGAACAGGAAAGATGGTCTGGTCTAGTTTAATTGCTTCTCAGGTGGCCTCTCATTTCCCAACTCTGCTATGAGAAAGAATCAGAACTAGCCTAGCGAAACAAACATAAAAGATCCAAAGTACTTGGAGGAATTCAGTTTGATTCAGCAGCTCCCAGGGAGATTGCAATCACCAGATTGAATGGGAGATATTGCTTGAGTCTGACTAGGCCACTAACTGAGTATTTTTTCTACCTTGCAGAAGCAAGATTTAAAATTTCTCTTGGGGTAGATTTAATGGACAGATTACTTTGTCTGCATTCTCTCAACTTTGGATACATTGGATTCTGACTCTGTCTTCCATGACTTGGAATATTAAAATTAATGACAATTAGAAGTTGGGAATTGTCCCTATCAGCACACATTTTGATGAGACAAAGAGTAGGGTTGTTGAAAAAAGAGCCATCTATTGTATCAACTCAAAAGTGAGTCCAAATCCTTTTTTGAGCTCCACAGGATTCTTCAACAAGGCATGACTGCCCAAAGACTGAATTCCACAAGGCATGTTTAGTTTATTATTTCTAGGTATTTGTTGCCCATTCCTATAATAAAAGCTGAGAACATCTATATTTTGCTAAGGTGAGGCTGACCTAAAGTCTCTGATTTACAGCACCTCCTGCTCACTGCCTTTCTATGCTCTATACCATTATAATCTTTAGGTTTCACAAAAATATATTTCAATGAATCCATCAGTGAGCATTTCATAAGTACTTCTTATGCATCAGTCAGTGTGCTAAGTGCTGGGAGGGAGGGGGCAAAGAAATACAAAATAAGATGATCTGCCTTCAAGTAACTTACATTCTAATGGAGAAAGACATAAAAGATATAAAATATATGAAAGGGAACCCTTCTATCTGGAATAGATCAGATTTTATGATTCTTGAAATTTCTTTTCATGACCTCACAAATAATATAATGAACTTATCTCCCTACATGCTATAGTCTTTCCCTCCTCCCATCTTCCCAGCAAAAAGCAGAGCTTGAGTTTTATGAGGATTGGATTGATTTGGTGTTATGCTGTACCCTCAGTGCCTTAAACAGGTGTTGTTCAGTCATTTTTAAGTTTTGTCCAAATTTTTATAACCCTATTTGGGTTTCTCTTGGCAGAGATACTTGAGTAGTTTTCCATTTCCTTCTCTAGCTCATTTGACAGATGAATAAACTGAGGCAAAAAGGGTTGTTACTTACTTAGGGTCACGAAGCTAGAAAGTATCTGAGGCTAGATTTGAACTTAGGAAAATGTGTCTTCCTGACTCCAGGCCTAAGGTATTCTCCATTATGACACCCAGCTACATTAAAAATAGTCAGTCCTTAATTAATTGTGGCTAAATTGATTTGAATGAAACCATCAAGAGCCAAGCCTACACCATACCAAACTTCCTGGACAATTTAGCTAATGAAAATCAATCAAACTTTATAAAGAGACATTGTTGTCTAAACCTATGGAATGTGTGCCAGAATGGGCTGCTCCCCTACCATTCTCCACTACACCTGAGGATATTTCTCACATAATCCACACCAGTGCTTAGTAGCCCAATGGGAGCGCTTCCTCCCTCCCCTGTCTGGGGTAACGGGGTGGCTCACATGTGGCATGAGGGATGCCATTTGGGCATTCAGTCTCCAAAAGGTTCACCATCACTAGTCTAGACAAAACAGTAGACACAATGGACTAATTACTTTTTTCAGTTTTTCAATCTGTTGAATTTATAGCCACTAAATTTTATGAAAAGGAATCACAGTTCATATTTGACTCCCCCAAAAAACCCTCACAAAATACCTCTTGAGTTTTTGTACTGAATTATTTACTTCCAACCATTCATAGCTCAAGAGAGTATATGTATCTAAGTAGAGTAAATTGCCTTTGAGTTCTTCATGAAAACTCAGTTGCCAATTAGAGGAATGCAAATTAAATAACTCAGAGGTACAACCACCACATCTATCAGATTAGCTAACATGACAGAAAAGGAAAATGATAAATTCTGGAGGAGGCATGGGAAAATCTGGACACTAACCCACTGTTGGTGGAGTTGCGAATTGTTCCAACTACTCAAAAGAACCATTTGGAACTATGCCCAAATGGATAAACACTCTGTGTGTACCCTTTGACTCAATAATACTGCTACTAGGTCTGTGTCCCCAAAGAAATCAAAGGAAAAGGAAAATTACCTATAGGTACAAAAGTATTTATATCAGCTCTTTGTATGGTGGCCAACAAAAAATTGGAAATCAAAGGAGATGTTCATCACTTGAGGAATGGCTAAATAAATTGTAGTATCTAATTGTGAAGGAACATTATTGTATTATAAGAAATGAGGAAGGGAATGATTTCAGAAAAAAAATCGGTGGAGATTTATAGGAAGGGATGAAAATTGAACTAATCAGAACTATGAGAATACAGTAACAGCAATCAGCAATGTGGTAAGGATAATCGGTAAAAGATTTAGCTGCTCTGATTAATACATTGATCCATGATAATTCCAAAGGATTTATAAGGAAAATGATATCCCCTTCTGGAAAGAGAGAACTGATCAACTCTGGAGAGGGTTTGAAATATATCTTTTTTTCTTTTTTCCTTCTTTTTAAAAAATGTTTCTAATATGGAAAGGCTTTGCAGGGCTATATATGTCTAATGGGTATTGTATTTCTTGTCTTCTCAATGAATGGGGGAGGCAGTAGAGGAACGAAGAGAAGTGGAAACTAAAATATATATATTTTAAAAGAACTTGGTTATCCATAATTTCCTCAACAAGGTCAAATGAAAGAAGTAGCTGTGAGATTTTAAAATTTATGTATTTATTTATTTTTTAAATCCTTACCTTCCATCTTGGAATCAATATTGTGTATTGGTTCTAAGGCAGAAGAGTGGTAAGGGATAGGCAATGGGGGTTAAATGACTTACCCAGGGTCATACAGCTAGGAAGTGGCTGAGTCAGATTTGAACCCAGGACCTCCCATCTCTAGGCCTGGCTATCAATACAATGAGTCAACTAGCTGCCCCCTAAAATGTGTTAATGATATTGTCTGGCAAAAGCATGAAAGGAATCAAACTTTCAAAATAACGCTAAACATTTCAAAATTTCAGTGGACTCCACATTGAGTATAAGGAAATTAGGTAACATGGTAGATAAAGTGGGATGATTAGAAATAGGAGATCAAAGCCCAAATCCTGCCTCAAACACTAACTAGAAGTATAATCCTAGACAAATCACTTAGTAGTAGTAGTAGTAGTAGTAGTAGTAGTAGTAGTAGTAGTAGTAGTAGTAGTAGTAGTAGTAGTGGTAGTCTCTCAGTGATCGAGAATGACTATTGTCTTTGTGCAGTTTCATCTACGGTGTACCCTCATGTGGCTTTGAAGTCCAAAGACTGAGGTGCACAGTTTGTGGCACATGGGGCCTGGGACGCCAGTTGTTATGGGAGGTGCGGGTGTGGCCTGGTGTCGGCGTTCACGCGCAGCGGCAAGACGTCGACGTCGCTCATCTTCAAAGGTGGTGGCGGCACGGTGAATGTGGGTTCGCCAGCTGCTTCTGACAGAGGCAGCGAGTTCTAGTTGCTTTGATGTCATGCCGCCCACTTCAAGTTGGACTTTAGCTGATCCTTGAATCTTTTCTTTGGTCGGCCTTGTTTCCTGAGTCCAGCTGACAGTTCACCATAGAATACCTGTCTTGGTATTCGCTGTGGGTCCACGCGGATGACGTGTCCAGACCATCGTAGCTGGGTTTTGAGGACCAGGACTTTGATGCTGGTGGAGTTGGCTCTGTCGAGGACTTCCTGATTGGTGATTCGGTCCTGCCATCAGATCCACATGATTGACCGGAGGGAGCATTGGTGGAATTGCTCCAGCTGCTTCATGTGCTTCCGGTACAGTGTCCATGTCTCACAACCATACAGGAGCGAGCTGAGGACCACTGCGTTGTACACTTTGAGCTTCGTCGCAGTGCTTACACCGCTGTGGAGGACTTTGGAGTGCAGCTGCCCGAGTTCCTGGCTGGCCTTTTGGATCCTGGCATTAATCTCGTGGTCTAGGGACCCGTCGTTGGCGATGGTGCTGCCCAGGTACTTGAAAGTGTTGATGTTAGAAAGTTGCGTGCTGTCGATTGTAATGCACGGCTGGTTCATTGGCCTCCCTGGTGTGGGTTGGAACAGCACCTCTGTTTTGCTGAAGCTGATAGTCAGGCCAAACAGTTTTGTTGCAGTGGAGAACCTGTCCACAATGGTTTGGAGATGATTTTCTTGGTGGGCCATGAGAGCACCGTCATCTGTGAAGAGAACTTCCAGGATGAGTCTCTCTGTTGTCTTTGTTTTTGCAGTCAGGTGGCGAAGGTCGAATGGTGAGCCATCCAGTCGGTATTTGATGTAGACGCCCAGGTCTAGATCCATCACAGCATGTCGTAATACTTGGGTGAAAAATAGGTTGAATAGTACCAGAGCGAGGACACAGCCTTGTTTCACGCCATTGGAGATGTTGAAGCGATCAGAAGTCTCTTCACCAGATAGGACTTCCCCTGTCATGTCAACATGAAAGAGCTGGATCAGTTTGACGAATTTTGCTGTGCAACTGAGCTTGCTGAGGATCACCCACAATGCGTCCCTGTTCACTGTGTCTAATGCCTTTGTCAGGTCTATGAAGACAATGTAGAGACTCAGGTTCTGCTCAAGGCATTTTTCCTGCATTTGCCTCAATGTGAAGACCATGTCGATGGTTCTGCGATCTGGTCAGAAGCCACATTGTGATTCAGGCAAGTTCTGCTCTGAAACAGATGACGGGAGTCTGTTGAGTATAACATGGGTGAGGATCTTTCCAGCAGTGGAGAGTAGTGAGATGCCTCTGTAGTTTTCACAGGCTGCTCGTGAGCCTTTGTTCTTGCATAGGGCTACGATGGAGGCATCTCTGAGTTCTGGGGGCATGTCTTCCTCTTCCCATATGCTGGTCAGCACTATGTGGAATGCCTGGAGTGCCTTTCCATTTAAGGCCTTGTACACCTCGGTTGGGATCCCATCTTTACCGGGTGCCTTGCCTGCACTCATTGGTTTAATGGCTTTTTGGACTTCCTCTATTGAAGGAGGGACGTCAAGTTGTTCAATGGAGCAGTTTTGTGGGATCTGGTCAAGGGTGCTTTGGTTGACTGAAGAGGGTTGGTTGAGAAGCTGACTGAAGTGTTCTTTCCACCTGTTGCTGATGCCTTTTTTTTTATCTTTTATGAGAGTGTCACCATCCGAGGATAGCAAGGGAGTGGTGGTGGGTTTTAATGGCCCATAGACAGTCTTGAGGGCACTGAAAAATTGTTTGTAGTTTTTCATATCAGCAAACCACTGGATTTCTTCTGCCTTTTTTTTCCCACCATCGGTTTTGCATCTTCCTGATCTCACGCTGCGCCGTGGCTTGGAGAGACTTGAATCTGCCCTTTTTAGGAGCAGAGTTTGGGTTATTTTGCCACTCCATAAAGGCTTTGTTCTTCTTGCTCAATAGGTCTTCAATAGCAGTGTTGAACCAGTCCTGGTGGTTGTGTTGTTTTGGGCCTAGGACTGCCTTTGATGTTTCCTTCACTGAGTCTCTGAACTGGTTCCATTTCTCAGTTGAGCTTTCAGTTAGTGGTCCCTTGAAAGACAGCTTGTCGTCCAGGCAGGACTAGAATGTTTGCAAATAAGATGGATCTCTAAGGCGACTCACGTTGTAAAATGCATGAACTGTCTGGGAGCGTTTTGGATGGTGAGGCGCAATGCACATTTGAAGAGTCGCTCTAACCAGTCGGTTGTCTGTCCAGCATTCAGCTCCTCTCATGGCTCTGGTGATCTTTACATCCTGGATGTCTCGCCGGCGTACAATGATGTAGTCAATGAGATGCCACTGTTTTGATCTTGGGTGCATCCACATTGTTTTATATTTGTTCACCATTCTGAACACAGTGTTTGTGATGGTGAGTTCGAACTCTGAGCATTTGATGAGTAGCAGTAGGCCATTGTTGTTCATTTTGCCCACGCCGTGTTTGCCGAGCACCCCTTTCCATCTTTCATGGTCCTGGCCAACGCGGGCGTTGAAGTCTCCCAGTCGTATCAACTTGTCATTTGTGGGCACTGAGTGCAGGACGGCACTTAGGTCAGAGTAGAACTGCTCGATGGTCTCCTCTGTGCTGGTCAGTGTAGGGGCATATGCGCTGATGATTGTGGCATGCCGGTCTTTGCTGAGAGGCAAACGGATCTTCATGAGCCTCTCGCTGATGCCCACAGGCAAGTCTGGCTGCTGTTTGAGCAAACTAGTCTTGATGGCCAGTCCAACACTGTGGATTCTGTCTTCATTTGAGGCTCTACCTTTCCAGAAGAAGATGTATCCAGTGGTGGGTTCACTGAGTGATCCCTCTTCTGGTAAGCGTGTTTCGCTTAAGGCTGCGATGTCGATGTTATATCGCGCCAGTTCTTTACCGATTAGAGCTGTTCTTCTCTCAGGTCTTGGGGTATTCTCTCTGTCAAGTAGTGTCCTCCCCCAATTATCATGATAGCACCTATCTAAAGTATGGGGTGCTCAGGGAGGGGTAATATCTCTGGTATGGAGGGCTTGTCATGCCCTCTTAGGGCAGCTCTCCAACCTCTGACCCCCACCTGACACCCAGCTCTCACTTGTGGCTCCCAGTAGCTGCTATCATGTGGCAGCGACCACACCCCGGGCAACGGCTTTGACAGGCCGGCCAAACCTTGTGAGGGTAGCCATCGGGTCATCGACCCCTGGTGAACAAGGGCTTTGCTCACCCAGCATGTGAAGACTGCTTCGGCTGAACAGACAAATCACTTAGTGACTCAGTGACAAATCACCAGTTTGTTTCCTTATCTTTAAAATGGGGATAATAATAATGAATACTTTGCAATGCTCTTGAGAGGATCAAATGAGATAGCATATACAGATCCCTTTGCAAAATATACTTCACAATATAAATGTTAATCATTATTATAAAGAAATTGCTCTAATCATCCACACAGAAAAAAACAAAATGTATGAAAATTACATTGCTGTTAGCCAAATAGTTGATAATTTGGAGATAGAACTCAGATTGATAACTATATGAATTTAAAGCCTAGTAGAAAGAGAGGAAGCTAGATTACAGTGGGCTGTTTAATACATCGAAAGTCAATCACTTTAACACTGTTTTTTTTAGTAGAATTCATTACTTTTGCTATGAACCACCCAACATAATCTCAGAAGAATCAATATTGTAGCTGATCTAAAGGCCAATATGGAAAGGTTCATGTTGGATATAAATAAGCTGAAGGATATTGCCAACAATGCCTTAAATTCAAAATTGCCTTGAAATAAAATGATTGATTAATGCCTTTTTTTAAAAAAAGAGAAAAAAGAAAATTAAGTCACTTACATCAGAAATTAAAAGAGTGAATTTACTACTAATGAGGATAAAATCAAAGTAATTATCAGGCATCGTTTTGCCCAATTATATCACCAAAACTTTAACAATTTAAGTAAAATGGAAGAATACTTAGAAAAAGAAATTATGAAAGACTTGTAGGACCCCCAAAGGATACAATTTAATAATATTACAGTCAGATCAGTAACAACCTTCCCCTTCTCTTCTCATGGAATATTTTGCTTTGTACTCTAATGTATACTTGGACATGGAGTCTGGGAGGAACTGGGTTTGAATCCTGTCTCAGATGCTTACTAGCTGGGGAACTATGACCAGGTCACGTCATTTCAGTTCTCTTGCCTTTCCTTATCTATAAAATAGGGATAATAATACTTGTAGTACCTACTCTCAATAGAATTGTGATGAGGATTGAATGAATAATATAGATGCAAGTGTCTTAAAAAGCTCAATGAACCATAAAATTTTCTAATATAAATAAAAAAGAGAAAAAGTAGAAGAATGGAGAAAAGGAGAGAACGAAGGATGAAAAGAAGTGGCTGCACAATGGAAGATGTCAGCATGGTGAGTGGCGATCTGGGGGAGGGGGTTCCACACTGTGTATACTGCTGCCTGGTATAGTGGTGGCTGTGATGGACTTGTGCAAGATGTGACAGGCCCATCCCAGCCAGCGCTGCAGCCTCCACTATCCCAGACAGCTCTATACAGTGTCACAGGCGCAGCACCATCTCCAGTACTGTATACAGGCATCAGATAGTGGTGATCTGGCCTGTGACATTAGTGGTGGGTCTCTACTGTGAGAAGCCCACCATGTGTTTTATAAGACACCCCCTGTATTTGGGGGTCAAATTAATATAAGAAAATATCTCATTTTTGGAGAAACACAGTAGAACAATGGCCCCCATACTCCCCTAGATACACAACATAACTACCCCTTTATATTGTGCATCTGGGGGAGTATGGGGGCCATTATACTGTGTAGTAATGTGGGGAGAGACTTTTGGGCAAAGGGAGGTTATAGGGGCCATTATGTTGTGCATCTGGGGGAGTGTGGTTACCATTTTACTATGTGGGAGAAGTGAGGCATGTGTTTTTCGTATTACAGTATATAATTATAGATCCATAAATATAGACCACAAGAAGACATACACTAGTTTTGTGCCTTCTTTTTTTCCAGCCATGAAATCTGATTGCATGGGTCTTACCCATGTGGTCAGATTCCTGTGTGAGTTCACAGATCAAAGTGTAGTTCACACAGGGTAGTGTGAACTGGAAAGATGGTGGAGGAACAGGTTCTGTAATCATGCTGGTTCCCACACTGCACCAGTGGTGTGAGCCTGAGGTAAAAGTGGAGGTCCACCAATATGGCCACTGGTGAGACTGAAATGATATGGACTGGGAAGGCTGCATTGATAGACACAGATCAGACTTCATTGATGGTCAGTGCAAAATTATTGTGGGTATATTGTTTTTGTAGGGATATGTGTGTGTGTGTGTGTGTGTGTGTGTGTGTGTGTGTGTATTTTACTAATAGCAATTTGGAATCCCTAGGAAACAATGATGTCAAGAAAGAGAAAAATTGACTAGGAGTGTAGGATATTCAAAGAATAGTGGACTTATGATTACTTTTTCATGCAGTATAAGGAAAGAACTGTGTGTTTGATATGCCAGAATATAGTGTCTGTATTCAAAGAATACAATTTGCATTGAAACTATCAAACTCAACATAAAGATAACTATGATTGTTTGGTCAGAGATGTGAGAAAAGATAAAATATTAAAAATGAAAAATACATTAACAACTCAGCAAAATACTTTTGTGAAGCAGAAGCAGCTAAATGTTTTATCACTGCGAGCAAGTTTTCAAGTTACCACACTAATAGCGTGCACTGGGAGACTATTCATGGAGGGAAAGTTTGTTAGAGTGACTCCTTTCTGTTGACAAAGAGATGTGTCCAGAAAAGGCAGGCTTATTCAGTACAGTTAGTCTTTCAGGATCTACAATCATATGAAGGATTGAAGAAATGGGAGACAATTTGCATCAGCATTTGCAAAACTCCGCAAGAAAACTTTCCTATTTTTCCTTGGCACTCGATGAGAGCAATGATCTTCATGGTTTTGCACAACTTCTAATTTTTATTTGTAGGATTAATGACAATTTGATGCCACAGAAGAGCTTTTTGCACTGAAAAGCATCAAAGTAACAACTATAGGAGAGGATACCTATGAAAAGGTTTCCCAAATTGTGAAGGTTTTGGAGCTGGACTGGGCTAAACTAGCCAGTGTGACAATTGATGGTGCTCCTAACATGGTGGGGGTCTAAGAAATGAGTAATTGCTTGCGTTAACCAAGAGATGGACAAACGTAACCATTCTCATCCAATAGTCATATGCTGCCTCATCCACCAACAAGCTCTGCTATGTAGTAAATCACTGAAGTGGGACTCTGTTATAAAAATTGTGGTATCTTGTGTTAACTTCATTAGAGCCAACGCACTAAACCACAGACAACTTCAGGAATTTCTGTCTGAGCTAAATGTTGCCCATGAAGATGTTCTGTGCCACACAGAAGTCCATTGACTGAGTCAAGGGAGATTTTTGAGACATTTCTATGACTTACCTCCACAGATTACAGCTTTTATACTTTCAAAAAACAAAGAAGTACCAGAGCTCAACGATGCAGAATGGAAATGGCACCTCATCTTTCTGACAGATGTAACAGAGCTACTCAACAGTTTCAATGTGCAACGTCAAGGAAAAGGGAAGATCATCTGTGATATGCAATCACATGTGAAAGCATTTGAAGTAAAATTAGGCGTCCTTATCAAACAAGTGAAGGAGGAAAATTTCTGCCATCTTCTTTCCCCTTAACTCAAAATCTGTTAGCAGAAAAACCCTTGATTGCATTCCCAAAAGTAACATGTATGGATTCACTGGAAAAGATGAAAAAGGAGTTCAGATTCAGATTAAAGAGCTTCATCTCCATGAACAGGACATACAGGTTTTCTGTAACCCATTTTCTATTGACATTGAAAATGCGGATATAATTTACCAAATGGAACTGGCTGAAATGCAGAATTGTGACTTTCTGAAAGATGCATTCAAATCAAGCAGCTTGCCTAATTTTTATGCCTCTCTCCCCTCTGAGACATATAATAATCTCAGGAACCATGCACTCAAAATGGCAACCATCTTTGGCAGCACTTATGTCTGCAAAGAGACTTTTCCCAGAATGAAACATCTGAAATCTCCAAACAGTTCTAGACTAACTGATGCATACTTGCATCACTTGTTATGGCTAGCAGTGACAAATATTCAGCCGGACATTGGCCATCTCATTAGCCAAAAGCAGGCCCATAGTTCCCATTGAAATACTGGTCAGTTTGTTGACTAAATTTTACTTGTTCTTTATTTTAAATATTGTATTTGTTACCATTTTGATTTTTTTACTTTAAAATAAGATGTGCAGTGTGCTTAGGGATTTGTTCATAGTTGGTTTTTTATAGTCCAGCTATAATATAGCTATAATATAATGGTCTGGGGGACAGTGAATTGGCCCCCTGTGTAAAAAGTTTGGGGACTCCTGGTTATAAGGATTCCCAGATGAGGAATCACCCTCTGCCAATGCAGATAAGCACATACTTTGCCTCTTACAGTCATGAAGAGTTGCATAAAGTACCCCATATGTTATTATTTGTTCAGGATCATATTGTATGTGAGTTGGGACTTGAACCCCAGGTCTGACTAATTCTGGAGCTGTTGCTCTACCCACTACACACTGAATCCCAACACTTTTTATTTTATTTCCTGACAACATTGTCCCTCTACCCAGCTTTTTATTTTATTGTTTTTGGGGGGTTAAAAATTTTTATTTAGTCAATTTAGAACATTATGCCTTGGTTACAAGAATCATATTCTTTCCCTTCCTCCCCTCCCCCTACCCCTTCCCATAGCCAACACACAATTCCACTGGGTTGTACATGTGTCCTTGATCAGAACCTATTTCCATGTGGTTAATTTTGGCACCAGAATGATCATTTAAAGTCTACATCCCCAATCATATCCCCTCGACCCATGTAATCAAGCAGTTGTTTTTTTGGTATTTCTACTCCCACAGTTTTTCCTCTGAATGTGGATAGTGTTCTTTTTCGTAGATTCCTCTGAGTTGTTCAGGATCACAGCATTGCCACTAATGGAGAAGCTTATTACATTTGATTGTACCACAGTGTATCAGTCTCTGTCCCCTGGTTCTGCTCCTTTCACTCTGCATCAATTCCTGGAGGTTGTTCCAGTTCACATGGGATTCCTCCAGTTCATTATTCCTTTGGACACAATAGTATTCTATCACCAACATATACCACAATGTGTTCAGCCATCCTCCAATTGAAGGGCATCCCCTCATTTTCCAATTGTTTTGCCTCCACAAAAAGTGCAGCTATGAATGATCTTGTACAGGTCTTTTCCTTATAATCTCTTTGGGGTATAAACCTAGCAGTGTTATGGCTGGATCAAAGGTCTGCCCAGCTTTTTAGTGCCTCCCTTCACACAAGATTTCTGTTATTTATTGTGTATATGTCTTATATATGCATCTGCACATACATAATGTTGCCATGCCCTTTGCTATTTAGAACAAAAAGCTCCTTGAGAGCAAAGACTCTTTTTATTTGGTCTTTATATCCCTATAGTTCAAAACCATGCCTATAGCAGAGGAAATATCTCATTCATACTTGTTGATGCTTTAATAACAGAAGATTTTCATCCACCTGCAAAGTGATCCTCAAGACATAAAATAGAGAAGAATAGGATGGCAGCTTAGCCATTTCTACCTGGACTTAACAATGAGATAGTAATGAAAGCTAGACTTCTTTGTATCTCTATTCCATTGAAAAGAGATGAGCATGAGATCTTTTCCAGCTCCAGATCTGAGTCGGTTGGTTATTATATGATGATGCTTGTTAATATAGCTAACACTTATAAAGACCCTACTATATTCCAGATGTGTTTAAGGCTTTACAAATACTATCGCATTTGATCCTTGTAATCCTGGTAGGTAGGAGTTATTATTATACCCATTTTATAGTTGAGAAAACTGAGTTTGTAGATTGAAATGAGGATGATGATGTTGATTATGGTGTTTGTTAAAATAGATAGCATTTGTGAACTGCATTTATGCACTATATGTCAGGTGCTCTGCTAGATGTTTTACAAGTACTATCCCATTTGACCCTTGTAACAATCCTGGGAGGTTGATGCTATTATTATTCCCATTTAATAGTTGAGGAAAATAAGGCAAATCAAAATTAAATGATACCCCAAATCATGTAGCTAGTGAGTGTCTGAAGCTGAATTTGAATTCAGGTCTTAGTGCTCTATCCAATGGGCTACCTCATTCATTGAGGACAGAAATGATGTCTTGCCTGGGCTTCTTCTCTCCCCACATACTTGGCACAATGTTCTATACATCATGTGGATGTAATCAATACTTGTTAAGTTGTGCTGGAGTGAAATGTACCATACTGTTCAGTATATTATTGGAGCGTACAATATTGTGTTAGGTCCTCCTGGTGCACTGACATCAAAGGAAGGCACCTGGAGAGCCCCCCTCATGCATTTGTACTCAGGAAATATGAAGGAACGAGAGGAAGATCTCTCGCATCCTGGGTGGGTGCTTGAGAGAGGATTGATGTAAGATACTCCCAGGCATCACAGATGGGTTGCCATCTCCATGGGAGAAAGAAGGGCTCCCACTAACAAAGGCTCACATTTAATGGAAAGATGGAGCTGAGTCTCAGAGACAAAGCCTTGCTTGCAGTCCCCTTCCCCACTCCCATTCCTCGGTGGTAGCTATTTCCATAGCAACTGCAACTTGGGGAAAATGCTGACTTCAATTTAACTGTCCCAGGAAGCCCATAAGCATGGGCTATCAATTCTGGATGGAAAGAAGGAGCCCAGAAACCAAACCACAAAAATCCACTCATGCTGGGACAGTTGGAGGACGAGTCCTGTTCAAAAGCTCTGTTTTCCAAGGCACACCAGACCCAGAAGCCATCTCAGCACGTGTCTAAGGTCTATTCCTTAATACTGGAGACATTTC
This sequence comes from Monodelphis domestica, assembly GCF_027887165.1. Taxonomy (NCBI): domain Eukaryota; kingdom Metazoa; phylum Chordata; class Mammalia; order Didelphimorphia; family Didelphidae; genus Monodelphis; species Monodelphis domestica. The sequence continues at coordinate 519,350,128 of NC_077228.1, read as the reverse complement.
CAAGTGACACTCCTACCTTTCTAATGTGGCCTCTCTCATTGCTGTGCTCTTCTGTCTTTTCCTGTGAAATATAGGTAAATAATGATCATTCAAATAAGTGGAGAAAAGCAGAGCTTTAAACAAGATATCATGGTAGTACAGGAAGATCTACAGTCAGAAGAGCTGGGTTCAAATCTTGCCTTGCCTACTTCCTGCTTAGGTGATCTTAGGTAAACATTTCTCTTCTATGAGTCTCACTTTCCTGTTCTGTAAAATAAGAGGTTTGGAATAGTCTCTATGTTGATGGAACTTAGGATCTAACAGTGTATAATCAGAATTATTTCAACCAATTCCAGCTGAATGTAGAGATTGCACTGGTCACCTGTGTGGAGGCACCATACTGGGAACAACCAAGGCTCTGGAGTGAGATGACCTGGACCTGGTTACATCCTGGCTCTGACACTTCCTACCTGTGTGACCCTGGGTTCTTGTGACCTTTCTCATCCTCAGTTTCCTCATCTGAAAAAGCAAAATGAGGGTGTTGGACAAGATTAATTCATCAGCCAGTAATTATTTATTAGGTGGCAACATGACTGTTGTGCTCAGTAGCTAGTCCAAAAAAGACAAAAATAGAAAGAATTTTCCCTCAAGGAGTTTATAATAATAATTAACAATTGCTTGTATTCATATAGAACTTTGAGGTTTACAAAGCACTTTAGAATTAATTTCTCAGGGCAGCTAAAGTTTCAGAGTGGAGAGAGTGCCAGGCCTATCATCAAGAAGATCCACCAACATAAAGATGGAAGGTACCTCTGAGATGCTCTATTCAAAACCTCTTATTTTACAGAGCAGGAAACTGAGGCTCAGGGAAATTAAATGTTTACCTAAGATCACTTAAGTAGGAAGTATCCAAGGCAAGATTTGAATTAGACCTCAGATTCTTTCTTGCTGTGTTACCCTGGGCAAGTCACTTAATTGTCTAGCCTTTGTCACATTTCTGTCTTAGAATTGATATTAAGACAGAAGGTAAGGGTTAAAAAAATTATCTTCTCATTTGATCCTCACAAGAAGTCCAAAAGATGGGTACTATTATAATACCTATTTTGCAGATGAAGAAATTGAGGCAACCAAACATTAAGGCACTTCCTAGGATATTTTCTTGTGGCTGGGCATTTAATAGTTGAGGAAACTGAGGCAAATCAAAATACATCATATACACATATAATAAATACAAATAATTGGGGAGGGGCAGAGAAAATAGCTGGGGGAATGGAGGAAGACAGGAATTAGGATCTGGTCCTCATTTGGAGGATATGAAGGATTCCAAAACATGGAGGTGACCATGAAACATATAACAAGAATGGGGCCACAGAGATGTGAGATGGGATTTTGTGTATGAGATACAGCAAAGGGATCAATTTGGCTGAGCTATAGATTTCATGAAAGGGAGTTGTATAGAATCAACTTGGAAGGATAAACTGGAGTGAACTGCAAAGGACTTGAAATACCAAAGTTTATATTTTATCTTAGAGTCAGAGACAGCAACAGAAGCTTTTTGAGCAGAGGAGAGACATTGTCAGACTAGTTCTCAGTCTTTGATCCTTTGAGTTGGCTCATGTGCAGCAGATGTAAGAAGATGCCAACTTAAAGCTCCCCCAACCCTCACATCTCAAGATTATCTTTACTTGACAAAGGTATGGATGCTTGGCATGCTATAAATCTCCAAGTAAAAAGTTCAAGTATCTTGGAGTATGGAAAATCCATTGGCCTCATGGTGGAAATATACTCATGGCTCAGTCCATGCTGGGAATGAGCCTTCCAGCCCTCTGACAGCACAGATACTCTCTCAGGAAAGAAGATCTCTCAGATTTCTTGGTCCACTGAACATTGTTTCCAATTTCTAACCTCTGGTATTGATGGCGTATGGACTTAAGTAGCATACTCTTCATGGAGCCCCAACTCCTAAGGCAGATTTCCCATTGAGGAACTTAGTATATAATAGAAAATAATTCCTCATTGGACAATGTATAGTAAAGGGTTCGAAGGAAGTGTTATATAGTGGAAAGAACTCTGACCCTGTAGTCAGAAGTCATAGGTTCAAATCTCTGATACTTCTTATAGTATGATCTGAGGCAACTCACTTAACTTCTCTAAAAGAAATGAGTAAGGGGTGGAAGAATTTGGACCAGATTAGCCCTGAGGTCTCTTCCAGATCTATATCTGTGGTCTCACGATTTCCTTCTGGAAGTCAACAAGCTTTGGAATATATCTTCCCCCTCATCCTCCTACCTCTACCTTGGAACCAAGAAGGCTGAGTGACTAATCTACCATTTTGAGGAAGGATAAAGTAATTTGGTAGGATGCCAACTTCTTTTAGGATTCAACTGCAAACTATTGAATTTCCTGATATACCAACTTTTGGAAGGCTTGTCCATGATCATTCATGATACATTTGACCAGAGAGAACAGAGCTACTCATCTAACCAAATTTACCTACCAATCATGCCTGTGATGATAGAACTTGAAGAATTTTCCCAGTAACTAAGAGAAATATCCAAACACTAGGGGAAAGGGGGACAATAATACTACCTCTAACCCCATCCCTGACCTATTTCTTACATATTTTTCACTTGTCATATCTACTTCTAACCCTGGAGATTGAGTGGTCAAGACAAGTCTATAACCTAAAAAATCTGACTTCTTTTGGTTCCTCCAATTTATCTCCCATGCTGGAATGCCCTTCTTCATCATCTCTGGCTCGTTGCTTCCCCCTAGGCTCAGCTCAGATTTTATCTTTCATTTTATTCCTAATGATTAGTGATTTCTTCCTCATCAAATTATTGTCTATTTCCTTTTATATGCACATGCTGTAACTTCTAGTAGAATAGAAGCTCCTTGGGAACAGAAGTGTTTTCGTATGGGTCCTTTTATCCTTACCCCTCAGTACTGGACCTTGAACATCACTTAATTGTTGTTGTTCATCCTTCATTTTTAAAGATGGCCAATGGCATCACAATGTTGGGGTAAAATAACTGATGATCAGTGATGTCTTGACTTGTGTGTGAATTGGATTGAAGCAAGGCAGAATTGTGCAAAGTAATCAGTCTCACTCTCTCTTTAAGAGTTCTTAGGTGTTAGATTAATAAATATAAGTGCTAAAAAGGACCTCAGAAAGTATTTATTCTGACTTACCTATTACACAGATGAAGAAACTAAGGTCCAGAGATGGGACATGATTTGGTTTAAATCATATAGTAAATGGCAGAGCCAAGATTTGAACTTATGTCTGACAACTCCCAATCTAGCCCTGTGTCCACTATGTTCTACTGCTCAGCTTTACTATCCATGGGAGGCAGGATGACCCAGTAGAAAGGGCACCAGATTTAAAATAAGAAAAGCTGGATTCGATTCTTTCCCCAGGTACTTGTTATGGGACTCTATGCAAGTTATTTTTCTTTCAATTTTCTCATATTTAAAATAAAGATAATAATACCTACAGGATCAACCTCAAAAGGCATTGGGGAGAAAAGTTCTTTCCAAGTCACAAAGCTGTGTATGAATGTGAACTAATTGTCAAATTATATGAGTCTTTCAAGGAAAACGACCAGGCTAGCCATGACTTTATTCCACTTTGAACATCTATCCTGACTCTCTCTTTATCTATCATGTCCCCACTTGGGTACCTTCTCCCTCCCACCTCCTTTTTAGCTTCCTTTTATGGGTCATCTTCTATGGGAATATAAACTCCTTGATGACAAAGACTGCCTTCTTTCTTGTATTTTCTTTCTCAGAATGTAGCACATTGCCTAAAAGAGAGTAAACCCTGAATATGTTTGCTGACTTCACTTGACTAAAGATGGCCCTGGGAAGTCATTTGAACAATGAAACGAACATTGAAAGAAAGAAAGAAAGCTCTTACCTTCATTTTAAAGATGAGGGAAACTCAGGTCAAAAGAAGTCAAATAACTTCACCAGGGTTACATAGGTAGTAAATGTGAGAAATGGGATCGAAAACCAATTAAATCATGAATCTGCTCTGAAACTATCTTAGATGGTACAGTCCTTATCCAGTATTGAGGCGCCCACCCACAGCACAGGCTACACAGTCTCTTCCTAAATGGAATTTTCTGACTCCAGGTTCTCCCTGCTAATGGCATCGTTCACTTGAGTATTTCAAGTTCCTTGTTTTTTTTTTTTCTTTCAAATTTCCAGTTTATAAGACTTTCTGTATGTACATGAAGATATTATATCCTCCTACACTAGTAGAAGCTGAGATTGTAGAGATAAAGATTGTTCCATTATATGCTCAGTAAATAGTAGGTACCTAATGTTTGATAAACAAATCATGAATTGATAACCAATTTAGATATGGAAGATAGCTGAGAGTTCATCTTGCCCAACTCTTCTATTTTTCTGAGGAAGAAATTGAGATCTGGAGAGGCTGGGTGACTTTCCCCAGAGTTAGGATTTGAATAGAGAATTCTGGCTCTAATTCCAGTCATTTTCCCACTGTCCACTGAATCAAATTGAATTGAGAAAGACATTTCTACGCATAGATTTCAGAGGCAAAGTCGTTTATCCAAGCTGGGAAGTAGTATACTTGGAAGCAACCATATAAAGTATTTGGGAGAAAAGATTTTCCCAATTGTAAAGCCCTGGATGAATGAAAGCTAAATGGGAGCATAGTAGAGGGAGATGTCAGTAAAGCAAAATGTTATCAAGAGTATAGACCAATTTAAAAACAAGATATTACAATGAGTAACAAAAAGCTTAACACTAAAATAGGGCTACATGTATTGTAGGTTATGCTTCATCCTCCCTGAGTCAAAACTGAGAGCTGGCCCGCCCCACTAAAACAAGAATTAGTCAATGCAAGAGAGGGCCTATTAAGAAGCAACCTGCCTAGTAACCTCTTTAAAGACAATGAAAATGACTTCATTCTCTTTTTGTCTCCCAAGGACCACACAAAATCTCTTGGTTTTATTTAAAGATTTGGCCAGGAAATGCTTCAAATACTAGTTGAAAGGAATAAAATAAAAGCATCCAGTGGAATGATTTTAATTAGAACTTAGAGACTCTGGCAAGCAATTAGTAGATCGAAGAATGGCACCTCCAACATATTTTCTTCCTGCCTGAGCCTTATGGATGTGAATGAAAATTCAACTCTCTCAAGGAGAGAGAGATTATAGGCAGAAAGACAAAGAGAGACAGAGAGAGAGAGGAGAGATAAAGTTGGAGGGAGAAGAAAGGAGAGGAAAAGGGAAGAAAGAAAGAAAGAAAGAAAGAAAGAAAGAAAGAAAGAAAGAAAGAAAGAAAGAAAGAAAGAAAGAAAGAAAGAAAGAAAGAAAGAAAGAAAGAAAGAAAGAAAGAAGAAAGAAAGAAAGAAAGAAAGGAAGAAAGGAAGGAAGGAAGGAAGGAAGGAAGGAAGGAAGGAAGGAAGGAAGGAAGGAAGGAAGGAAGGAAGGAAGGAAGAGAAAGGAAGAAGGAAGGAAGAAAGAAAGAAAGAAAGAAAGAAAGAAAGAAAGAAAGAAAGAAAGAAAGAAAGAAAGAAAGAAAGAAAGAAAGAAAGAAAGAAAGAAAGAAAGAAAGAAAGAAAGAAGAAAGAAAGAAAGAAAGAAAGAAGAAAGAAAGAAAGAAAGAAAGAAAGAAAGGAAGAAAGAAGAAAGGAAGGAAGGAAGGAAGGAAGGAAGGAAGGAAGGAAGGAAGGAAGGAAGGAAGGAAGAAGGAAGGAAGGAAGGAAGGAAGGAAGGAAGGAAGGAAGAAAGGAAGAAAGAAAGAAAGGAAGGAAGGAAGGAGGGAAGGAGGGAAGGAGGGAAGGAAGGAAGGAGGGAAGGAGGGGAAGGAGGAAGGAAGGAAGGAAGGAAGGAAGGAAGGAAGGAAGAAGGAAAGGAAGGAAGGAAGGAAGGAAGGAAGGAAGGAAGGAAGGAAGGAGGAAGGAGAGAAGGAGGGAAGGAGGGAGGGAAGGAAGGAAGGAAGGAAGGAAGGAAGGAAGGAAGGAAGGAAGGAAGGAAGGAAGGAAGGAAGGAAGGAAGGAAGGAAGGAAGGAAGGAAGGAAGGAAGGAAGGAAGGAAGTCCTGAGCCAGTAAATAATTTTAAAGCCAATTTCAATATCATGTTTTTTCATTCTCCTTAGCAGGGCTTCTCTGGTTTTCTGAAACACCAAATGTTTTTGCCACCCATATTACCTTGTACAAACCAATTAGCTTTCCCAAGCCTCAGTTTATTTAATTATAAAATGAGGGGTGTAGGATTTGCCCTCGGATGTCCCTTTCATTTCTAGATTCATGATCCTATGACCCCATGATCTTATTGGTGTCTTATACAATGTCCTCCCTCGTCACCTCCATTTTCTTTTCTTCCTCCTTTCGTAGTTCCCCCCTCCCCTTTAAGATTGACTTCTGCTTATACTGAATATATCTTACATTCACTTTTTGCCTATTTTCTCCTCTGATTATAAGTGCTATAAGGACAGACACTGTGCTTTTGCTTTTCTTCATACTCCCATGACTAGTACAAAACCTGAAACATGTAAATGCTTAATAAATACTTGTTAACTGACTGATTTCTATGAAAATACTCTCAGGTTTGTTAGCTTCATTCTATAGATGGGGAAACTGAGGCTCAGTGAGATTAAATGACTTGCCCTAGAATAGGAAGTCCAGTAAAACACTGCATCCAACTCACACAGCCTCACACAAATGCCCATGACATTTATGATGTTATTGACATCCTGTTTTTCAATTGAAACTCTCCATTGGGCTAAGTCCTCTTCCATTCCCTGCTTTTACTGTCCAGGTAATATGTCCCAAGAACTCTCCTTATAGCAAAAGTCCAGGCTAAATATTGGAAAAAATGCAAGGAGACAGGCCCTCAGGGAGCTTAGTTGGGGACCTGAGAAAGATTCCCAGAAAATGTCATCTAATAATAATACAAGTTAAAGAATGATGTAAGAGGGCCATATGACAGGTTCCTCTCTTTCCCACCTCACAGTATCCATCACTTTCAGTTGTTCCCATCCTCCTGGAGCCTTCAGAAGAGAGATTAAGGAAGGGTTCAGGGGCATCCCCCATCCCCCATCCTCCTTTCTTGAAGGGAATGTAGGAGCCTGTTGGCCAGGATTCTTCTCATCACTCTGTCAGCTCGCTGAAGTCACCACCTTGGAAGATAATAAATATATTTCTTTTGGAGCAAACAGGCCATCTCTCCCCTGTAAACTGAACCAGGTTCTATTGTTATTATCGCCTTACATAATTATCTGCTTTTCTTCTTCTTCTTTTCTTTCTTTCTTTTTTTTTTTACCTCTGACTTTGGATGACAGCCCAGCCCTTGTTTACATGAGGTTAAAAACACATATTGAGAATGTTTCTCATTAACATGCACCAGGGAATCTCTGGGAAAGGCAAGCAGACTGAGGATTGCTCAGCAGTGAGGCTGTTCATTTGTATAGCCACTTGACCTGTGGAAGGTTTTATTTTTCCTCCTGGAGGGGAAAACAAACCTTTGGTTGCTTCATTTAAAATGTGGTCCTCTTAACACTGGAGAGAAGGATTTTTTTTAAAGCACAAGATATGGGATCCTCCGTGCTGAAGCAGTTAGGGCACTCATTTTTAGCAGTGCAGCATAGTGTACTGGCTTTGAGTCATGAAGATGTAAGTTCAAATCTAACCTCAGACACTTATGAGTTGGGCAAGTCATTAAATGTCTCTAGGCTTCTTTCCTCATCCTTCTTGGAGTCCTCGGTGAACTTGGCAGTCACTAAGGTCCCTTCCAACTCTAAATCTACCCTCCTACGCTTGCTAATAGAGAAACTCAAAAATTCAAGATCACAGACCACCAAGACCATCATAGAATATCAGATAGAGAAAGAAGTCAGCTTCTGATTCATTCTAAAATCCAAGGAACAAAGTACTTCAGCTGAACAAACCTTAGTGGTTGTGGTCATCTCATCCACCCCCTCCCTTTACTGATTGGGGCTCAAAGGGTTAAATTCTAAAATAATTTCTAAAAAAGGTAAAATTCTTAAGGTTATCTAAAGGTGACATTAAATTAAGTTCAGATTAAATCATGGACAACCCCTAAAATCTTATCTTTCCTGAGTTGGAAGGAGCTTTAAAGATGATCATCCCAAGTCTACCCAAAGGGCTATAAAATTGTGCATATCCTTCAATCCAGCAATGCCACTACTGGATCTGTATCCCAAAAAGATCCTACAAAAGGGGAAAGGACCCCCTTGTCCAAAAAATATTTCTAGCTGCTCTTTTATGGTGCAAAAATTAGAAGTTGAAGGGATACCCAACCATAGGGGAATGGCTGAACAAATTGTGGTACATGTTGGTGATGGAATACTGTTTTGCTAGAAGAAATGAGAAGCAAGATAATTTCAGAAAAAGCTGGGAAGATCTGCAGGAACTGATGCTGAGGATTATCTGTGAAAAATTGGCTACTCTCAGCAATACAATGATCTGGGACCATCCTGGAAAACTTATGATGGGGAATGCTCTGCATCTCCAGAGAAAGAACTGTTGGAGTCATCTTTCACATCGGTGTATTTTTAGTTTTATTTTGGGGTCTTGGTTTATGTATGAATTTGCTCTTACGACAATGATTAATATGGAAATGTATTTTGCATGGCAATAAAATAATGGAAAAAAAGATTATCATCCCAATTCCCCATTTTACCGATAAAAAAATGGAGCCCCCCAAAGTTTATGTGACTTGTCCAAGATCACCTAAGGGTTAATATCCAAGCTAGGAATAGACAACCCTTGACTGTAAATAGAATCGCCACTGGTACCACTGATAAGATCAGCATCTCCTCCTTGAAAAACACACACAGAGAAGATTTTGAGAAGGATAAGGCAAAGCAGGGATCTCTGTGCATCCCTGCAGCTGAGGTCACAGCCCCTGACATCCAGGTGGAGACTCCCTTCCCCAGCACCATTATCTCCAGGCTCAGTCAGGATGGAGATGCCTTGTGCATCTGCCCTGCGTGGTGCATACATAACCCAGCCCGCTTCTGCCACGATCATTGTCTGAGTTAGCTAATGGCAGGGTAGGAGGGCCTCCTGCTGGGATCCCATTACCTTGTAATTTTCAGCTTGTTCACTGTTGCAATAAAGCCCCTCTGTCTTATAATTCTGCCCGCATTCACAGCTCATCTTCTTGAGAGCTAGAGTGCCTAAGATGCTTTCTGCTGGGGCTTCATTGAGATAAGTTATTGAAGTCAAGCCGAGAGGCAAGCATCCCGCGTACCGCTATTCATCTCAAAATTTATGTTCCTGCTTCCTTTTGAAGGTCTAATGTAATCACAAACAATGGGTGCTGTATATGCTTAAAAATTCATAATTTTCTCCTACAATGGTTGGGAGGGGGGGAGAGAGAGGGAGCAGGAGAGCCCAGCACTTGGAACTCATTAGTGGAAAGAGACTGAGAACAGCTGATTTTCCTTTTGGATGCCATCCCCAAGTGATGGAGATGCTGCATTCATTCTGAGCCATTCAATGAGGGAGCCCAATCATTTCTAGAGAAGCTCATTAACCCAGCTCAGGAACTGAGTCGGGCTGCAAAATCTGCAGAAAATTTTATTTTTTCATTTTCAAAATCTCATTTTTCTCCCACCACGGCCATTATTGCTAATACTATATCAGAGGATCAGAGATGGGAATTAGAAGAGAACTTTGAATTCACAGGAGCAAAAAGATTGAGACTCAGAAGGGACTGTAGACTAGGAGACCTCCTGAAAAGGCCAAGTCAAGCAGAGTCAGAAGGAGAACCCCAGTCTCCTAACTTCTAATGGTCCCTCTTTGGCTGGTGCCTTAGTTCCAAATGCCTATCACCATCGGACTAATGTTCCTACATCCTTGTTTTACATCGTCTGTCATCTGCAAGACTCTACAGTGGATTCCTGTTCTAGAAAAGATTTAATTCTAAACCCTTTATTTGCCTTTTGAGGCTCCCAATGAATGGCCTCCATTGGGCTTTAAGATCAGAAATAGAAAGCTGGAAGAGATATTAGAGATATGTACTTGATCCCTCAGTCAATCAAGAAGGATTTGTGAAACATCCTTGGTGTGCCACACATCATATGACGCCCTGGAGATACAAAGGCAAAAATGGAAACAGCTCCTGCCCTCAAGCTTAAATTCTTTAACACACACACACACAGACAATTTATGTCTTTTACAACCATTGCATGTTATGCCTATTTTTCAGTGTGTATAAGTATACATGTTAAACAAACATGTCTATATAAAGTGTCATGTAAGAATAAGATATTATTGTGATTATCATCATTATATATATGCTCACAGATAAATTTTATGTAACATGTGCATATAGGTAATACACGTGTGTACAAAATAAATGTAATAATGTAAAAATTAACATTTAATATCAAATAATAAAAATATTATTTTAAGGGATTTATTAAATGATCATTAGAAATCAAGGAATAAAGAGGATACAAAGTAAAAACCACATGCCAATGGCTGGTTAGCCATTTTCAAAATCCCCACCTTACCACCACCACTGCTGATTGCTGCATCATGCCAAAGAGGGATTGGGAGGAGGTACAGTCAGTTAAATATTAATAACATGATCTCGTCAATAAGGAGACTCAGGAAAGATTATAGGGAATTTTGGGAAATACTAAGGACTTCTGGGGAATGAAGTCAAAGGTTCAAAATCTCCATTTATACAATAATATGCCTATATTTAATAGTTGTAAATATATATATATATATGCCTACATACATATAAATATTGTGTCACATATTTATACATGTTATATAATTCATATGTATGCATATAAATACACACATGTATATGTATGTATATAGAGAAATATGGGGATGTTCAGGGAGGACTGGTACCTCTAGGGTGAAGTCTTGACAAGTCTTTTTTAGGGTGCTCATTCACCTTTCACCCAACTCTCACCTGTGGCTCCAAAAAACTATACCATGGCAGCAGTCACTCTCCTCTAAAATTATCTTGACAGATAGACTAAACCAGGTTGAGAACAGTTGACAGGATTCAAAACCCATCATTGATTTAGGGGAGTGTCTATACCAAGCATGTGAAGACTTCCCCCAGGAGAATGGGCAGATGAGAACAATTTGTTCCAGTAGCCATGAAGGCAGCAGAAGCTGACATTGTGGAGGACTTAGAACTTGACTAGACATTAGTGAAGATAGAATTAGCTCTCCCTTTATCTATTTTTAGTTAATCAAATCAGGAACTTAAAAGACCCCTACTTAACACTTAAGTAAGAGAATTCACAAGTCACTTAAATAGAGAAAACTCTCACTTCCAAAGGGCACTGTCCAGCCCTGAGCAGTGCTAGGCAAATTGAAAGACTGCAATTGGTTTCTGTGAAGAGGGGGAGAGACAGGAAGTGACATGGAAAAGGGGTTAAAAAGAAGAGACTAACGTGGTCTGGGTTCTTTTCCTCCCTTGGCTTTTAGAGAGAATTCTTCCCTTGGATTCTGCATCAGTAAGTAGAGCTATAGAGACACTTTTTTCTTGGAGTTTCCTTGGAGTCACTCTGACTAAAGAAGCCACCAGGACTTCCACATGGAGATCAGGACTTGAGGAAGACCCTGCCTGTGACTAAGCCAGACTTCACCAGAGCAGCACTTAGGACTGGTAGGCTAGGCCAGGTTTTGTCTACTTCCTATATTTCCCAATTTTCACCCATCTCTACCTTGTTGAAAATAAAAGCTGCTAACAGGTATTTTGACTTAGGGGATAATATTTTATAAATGGCGACCACAATTTTATTTTTTAACTCTCATATTAAGTCATATATATATATATATATATATATATATATATATATATATATACATGATCTTGGCTTCTTCAAAGTGTTTTATAAAACACTTTGAAGAAGCCAAGGTCATCGGTCATCTACTGCATCCCGGCTATTGCCAGGCATCTGTCCTGGTTTTTATATTGACACTGGATTCTGATGCCTGGAAAAGGGAGAGAGGCTGATGAATTTGTAGGATTCTGCTTCATTTAAATCCAATTCATGTGTAACTCAAGATACCAACCTATGATATTATTGGCCCTGTTAAAAATGAAGGGCAAATAACATACAGATTTATGCAAAATAGGTGTGATAATATACATAATAGTTGTAAAATAACTCAACTACAAGGTAAAATAACACAGCTCTTCCAAGGAGCTCACAGTCTAATGAGAGAGATAACATACAAACAGCTATTGTATGTGTCTATTTGTATGTGTGTGTGTATAAAGGTACATACAAAAATAAATGTCTGTCTCCTGTCTCCCTCAATAGACTGTGAATTCTTTGAGGACAGAGATTTTCTTTTGCTTTTATTCATGTTCCAAGGGCTTAGCACTATGCTTGGCACATAGTAGGTTATTAATTAATATTTACTGATTGAATAGATGTGAGATTAGAAAAGAATATGTGGAAGTTAGAACTTGATATTCTTGTTTACTGGTTAACTGAGTAGACAGATACTCAAGTATATCTGATACTTGATATTCCATTACTTAGCATATGTGCCTGTGACATCACTAAATCCCCACCTCCCCTAGAGGGATATAAGGTCCACCCCCAACCTCAGCCCCTGGCATATTGCTTATCACATCATAGGCATTTAATAGATGTTTGTGGAATTGAATTGAAATGAAAGGGGAGGGAAAACATATAGAGGGAATGCTACAATCTTCTGCTATACTCCATGTTGATGTCACCAGCAAGCAGTCCAGGGAAAGGAGCCTACCAGAAGCACATTTTCGCAGCTAAGAGGAAACTGAGGATTTAAAGCAAAAATCCCTCTTCATTGTCCTCACTCTTTACTACTTCTTTTGTGTTGCCTTAGGACCAAAACTTCACTGAATTTTGCAAAGTTTGTAACCAGGAAAAATAGGAACAAAGTATGGTGAAGTTTGGACTCTGACATCTTTTGGTTATTCTGAAGGAATGACTTTAATTCTTCCATTTTAATAAATTTTCAATTATTTTACTTAGGTTCAACTTTGCAAAATATATCATTTTGAGGTGCCAACTAAGATTTGTTTTGGATAATATATTCCAATCTTTCCTTTATTTCGTTTAAACAAAGAGAAATCTTGTCTTATTTTTGCTGCTTCTCCATGGAATGTGAAGATTTTTTTTTCATATTTATATGTTGCTTGTCATTTGAAAGATGATCTATATTGGTTTTATTGGTGCATAAAAATGAAGGTTTCTTTCTGTTGGTGTTCTGTGAATTGTTTCTATTTGTATTTTGCTATCCTTTTCTAAAATTTTCTTGTAGTATTTATTTGACTATTGCATTCATGCTTTTTTCCCTGAAAGAGCTAAAATCCTATTTTCTTTCCTCACCTGTCTGTATAATATATAATCTCATTTTATTGAGCTCCTATATGTTTTTATAAGTTTTTTTGATTTTTAAATTAATTTTCCCTCTGCTTTCATTTTTAAAATTCTAATTATACTGTTTCTTGCTATTATTATTAAAAAGCTACAGTTTTCTTAGACTTCTTGTCTCTCCATCTATTGTTATATGTCATTGTCATTTTTTTTCTCCTTAAGTACTTTCATTTTTGTCCTTAATTCTTTCATTTAAAGGCCAGTCACAAAGAGTTTGGGGGGATAGACTTTGCTTATAGGAAATTTCCAAGAAACTTTTTACAGTTGGCTCTCATTCTTTCTACTAATTGCCCATCTCTTTTTATAAAGCTTTAAAAAGTTGTAACCAGGACATTTCTAGTGTCCTCTCTGCTCTAAAAACTTTCTCCCACAGTCACTTCTTTTATTTCCTCTCCAGCCTGATGGCTTGTTTGGTTCACAGGCTTTCATGTCTCCCTGGAAGACTGCCAGAAGGTTTGCATTGGCAGTTTGTCACTAAAAAGGAGAGAGAGAATGCACCTCCAGGCCACTTCAGCCATGGGTTATTGAAGAGAGGGGCCATGCAAAGGCAATTGATTAGGGATAGTTTAGGAGCATAAGTCTGGCAAGGTGATCTTCAGGCTTTGGGGGTTGTTTTTAGTAAACATTATAGAGATTTTACATTTTTCCTTTCTTGATGGTTTTTGCTCCATGAGAGCTGATTTTTTTCTTGTTTATTTAAGAGAGATTGCTGCTTCCTATTTCCTTTGTACTCTGCCTTCTCAGGATTCCCAATATTTAGTTTTCTTTGGCAGCTAATGCTGTAAAGAGTGTCTCATTATAGCATTTAAGCTTTCCTTTTGAGAATTTTTACTTTTGAGAAGGTCTCTGCTATTCCCATCTGAATTTTTAGTTATAGTCACCCCTACTTTCAGAAGCAAATAGACTTATGGTCATTTTGATCATCTTGACAGCTGTGAGTAGCATAAATGAACAATTACACTTCATTAAAGTATAAGTCACTCTGCACTGGATCCCACTTTTCCCATTCTTATGATATTTCAATGGTCTCTATACTTTGTCTTCATGTTTATATTAAACCAGTTTCTGGTGGCATATGTCTATGTCTGCTACCCAGGAAGTCCTGGCATTGGAACTTGCTTACTGTGTGACCTCAAGATTATTACTTTACTTCTCTGGGCATCATTTCCTCCTCCATAAAAAGAGATGGTTGGAGGCAATGGTCTCTAACTAAAAATCTGTAACCCCAAATCCCTGATAGAGTCTCTTTCCATTCTTTTTGGTTCACACATCCAGAAGTAAAAGCATTATTAGATACAATCTAGCCCAAGTACTTACATCTACCATTAAGGAATGTCAGCCCAGAAAGTTGCTGCCCTTAGATAGTGTGGCAAGGAAATGTCAAAGGCAGGATTTAAACCTGGCTCCTCTGACTTTAGAGAGTGTTCTTTTTCCTAGACTACAAGATGATAAAGTCTAGTGACACACCTAACCCCTGCTTTCTCTCTGATCCCTGGTAGCTCAACCCATAGAGAAGTAGATGAGTGATGTGGACAGGAGAGATCTACAAGAGAGGGGTATCTCAGTCTCTCAGAGAAAGAGGGACAAGGTCTTTGTGTAGGTAAGCCTCAACTCGTAGTCAACATGGAGCTCTGTGGACAAACACATCCCTGAAAGAATTAGCAGCCAAAATAAACCTCTGCCCATCCTGTTGCTTTAACAGATGGCAGAGAGGAAGAAAATTGGGAAAGCCCCTTTAAGCCTCACAAAGCCATTCTGAGAAGCTACAAAGTGAGAGGCAGCTGCCTCAGTAAGTCAGCAGCAGCCACTGAGCGTCTGTGATCCCCAATCCTGCTTGCTTACCCAGCCTGCTGAGTTTCAGACCTTATTATTGCAAATCCCCTTTCCATCCTACAGATTCCTCAGAAATTGCAAACATGTTTGTCTGCAGCTAGCCAGCCTCTAAAGGTCACCATGACAGTAAATGGGATGAACTTTTTTTTTCCATACCCCTTCTTTGGAAACCACACACATGCACACCTGAAAAATACTCAAGATTTAACCAGGAGAATCACTGTAAGCTCCCTGATAATTGCCCTAGCACACAGAGATACCTCTATGCATAGAAAAAGGAGGTTTCCTCTACATGGCAGTAACTGTCTCCAGAAGGCCACTGTTAGAGTGAAAATGTGTTATCCAAATATATTAACCCAATAACAGAAAGTCTGACCTTGAGGAAAACTAAGTGGAGAACAGAGAAACATTGAAATGTCAAGATGGACAACTTTAATTGTCATAGAACAGGAAGGAATCTTTGGAGTTAACCACTCTAACCCGTTCTTCTCACATGTGAAGGATTATGAAGATCAAATGAGAGATTTGTAAAGCAAGGGCAATTCTCTGGTTCCAGCCAGCTCCTGACACATAATAGATGCATACAAATGCTTTTGGTTATTGTCATTCATTCATTTCAGTAGGGTCTATCATTGTTGTTATTATTACTATTGTTGTTGTTGTTGTTGTTTTGGGGTACTGGACAGTAAAACTAAAATATCAATTTAGGTCTATTGAGTTCAAATCCAGAGCTCCTTCAACTGAACCATGTGGCATAGTGTTTGAAACCTGGTCCTTGGACTCCAAATCCATAATTTTCCCCACAGAACTAAATGTCATATCTTTGATTAGACAGTTCTCTACCAGTACATACTTTAATACTGGGAGTGAGGTTTTCCCTGTGAGTTAAGGTCAGAATTGGAGTCATAGCTACCATTACTTTCCCAGATCTTGGAATCCAAGTTGCTCCTAGTGTCCCCTCAGGGATAATTGGGAAATGTTGTGCCAAGAACATGTCACAAATCATGACTAGCTAGCACAAGTGACTGGAAGGTCAGTCTCACTTGATTTGACATAAAGAACTCAACACTCTTCTGTGGTGGGGAGAAAGACCCAGGGATCCTCAGCTACCCATAAGGTTGTAAACATTGAATGATGAAGAGGAAGAAGAGCAACATAGGTAGAGAAAGGAGTCCATCCCATTGTGTCATCTGTTAACTTACCATTTCTCCTCATTTTTTGCTAAATGTCAAACTCCGTCTTCTTGACTGCTTAAGGATCACCAATGTCCTCTAAATTTTGCATCATGGGACAAATCCCTAGCTACCTTGCACTTATGGCTTTTGGTATTATTGATCAAAGTAATGGTGCTATGCAACTGGTGGGATGAGAATTCTGTGGGATGCCAAGAAAACAGAATAGAAGTTTTCAACTAGAGCTCTGGTCTTGAATCTTTCTCTTTTTATTCACATAAATGATAGAATGGACTATATGTTTTGTTTCTTTTTTGCATTTTGAGTTCATTTTCATTTGAAGTAGTGGATGGATCACAGGTTTAGAACTAAGAGGAGCCTCAGAGGCCAAATGGCCCAAATCCTCTATTTACAAACAAGGAAATTGTTGCCCAGCAAAATCACATGACTTGCCCAAATTTATACAAGCAGTAAGAATCAGAAGCAGAATTTGTAATCAAGTCATCTAGAACCAGTTCTAGCCTTCTTTCCATTATCCCAAGCTATCTTTGAACCTCACTTGTCCAAAAATTTTTTGAGGAATAACTGAGATGAGATTGGAGATAGAGATTGGACTAGATAAACTTAAAGATACTTTTTGAGGTTCCTTGTTTCTTCCATTACTTCTCCCCTGAGTTTCAATGACAATGTCTAAAAATTGTGTATGTTTGAGGGGCCTGGACAAATTGCAATTTCTGAATGAAGTAGACTTAAGTGTATTATTATGAGAAGAGAGCAGAAGTTGGAGATACTGAGACCTGGGTTTTAATCTTGTCTCTGACATGTAAGCTGTGTGAATGGATTTTAGCTCTCCCCTGATTGTAACAATGAAGGTACTTAGCTCTTTCTTTATTGTGAAGATTAAATTGTAATCCCCTGTGTATTTTTAGATTTAAATCTCCCAAAGTGTAAACCCAGTATTTAAAGTAGATCTACCCATTTTTAACCACAAAAGGTATGAACCAACCACAAAAAGGTATGAACTAACTACCAAAAGGTATGAACTAAACACAATGGTATGAACACCCATTTCATACATTGAGTGAGAGGTCTGTGACCCATGAGTGAAAAAATGGGTAGTCTTGGAGAGGAGTATCTGCTGTGATTAGTAGGTGTAAAAATTAGGGGAGATGACACAAGAGAAAAAGGTTTTAAATAGTGGAAACAGAGACACACAAGAATCAATCAGTCAGTCACTTGGGGTGGGAGTTGAAGGATCAGTCACTCAAAGTTGGACTGGAAGGCAGACTCTTGGATGGAGTAAAGAGAGACTCTTGGACTTGGCATGAAAGAGACAGTCATTCTGGCTTGGAGTGAAGGGAGTCACTTGGAGTTGGAGTGAAGAGAGACATTTGAGGAGAGACTGGAAGACAGACACTCATACTTGGAGTGAAGGCACTTGGCTGGGGAACTAGACACCTGAAGCTGGTGCAGGAGATCTCAGATTGCTTTCCTTTTAGACAGTCACCATGGTGAGTGAAAGGCTGACTTAGTTTCCTTGCCTTTCTGGAGGTGTGAACCTCTGAGAAAGGCCCATCCTCTTGAAACTCCTTTCCCCTGACTGATACCTTAGAATTTCTAACTGGTTCAGATGAAGCTGGAGCTTTCTCTCTCTCTCTATCCCCTTTTCTCTCTTCCTTAAGGAATAATATAATATAATAATATCTTCCTCTATTTTAAAACTAAACTACCATAAATTCCATTTTACTTTAGTAAATCATTTGGGGATTTAGAAATTAAATCCCTGGAAACCATAAATTTAATATTCAGTCTTAACCCTAAATTTATCCTTAACACTACCAAATTCTTTTCATTTGACAAATAGATAGCTTGTATCAATGCTGGGGAGAAAAGAGAACCATAGTAATATAGGTTCAAGGTGAAGCATGTAAAGCATTAAAAATAAAGCATGCTTGTAATAGAAATAAAACATGAAATAGAAGGCATAAAAATCGGCAAAGATAAAGCAAAATTGTGCCTAGTTGTTGATTATTCTTGTGTTAGAATATCCTAGAGAACCAGAAGAGAAAGAATTGGGATAATCAATAGCTTTGGCAAAATGGCAGCCAATAAAATAAGCCCAGAAAAGTCAACCAGAAGACAATAATAGAAAAGAAATCTCCATTTACTGTAACTACAAAGAGCATAAAATGTTTGTGAGTGAATCAACCAATGCACACACAGTACCTATATAGATTTAATTACAAAGTGTTTTTTTTACATTTTTATTTAATTAATTAATTTAGAATATTTTTCCATGGTTCCATGATTTATGTTCTTTCCCTCTCATATTCCCTTCCCACTCCCAAAGCTGACAAGCAATTCCACTGGGTTTTACATGTATCATTGTTCAAAATCAATTTCCATATTATTAATATTTGCAATAGAGTGATCATTTAAAGTCAAAATTCTCAATCATATTCCTATGGAACCATGTGATCAATCATATTATTTTTTTCCTGCATTTCTACTCCCACAGCTCTTTCTCTGGATGTGGATATCATTCTTTCTCATAAATTCCTCAGAATTGTCCTGGATCATTGCATTGCTGCTAATAGAGAAGTCCATTACATTCAATTGTGCCACAGTGTATCAGTCTCTGTGTACAATGTTTACCTGGTTCTGCTCCTTTCACTCTGCATCAGATTCTGGAGGTCATTCCAGTTCACATAGAATTCCTTCAGTTCATCATTCCTTTCAGCACAATAATATTCCATCACCAACAGATACCACAATTTGTTCAACCACTCCCCAATCGAAGAGCATCACCTCATTTTCCAAATTTTTGCCACCATAAAGAGTGCAGCTATGAATATTTTTGTACAAGTCTTTTTCCTTATTATCACTTTAGGGTACAAACCCAGCAGTGGTATGGCTGGATCAAAGGGCAGACATTTTTAAACCCCTTTGGGCATAGTTCCAAATTGCCATCCAGAATGGTTGGATCAATTCACAACTCCACCAGCAATGCATTAGCATCCCAATTTTGCCATATCCCCTCCAACAACAAAATGTTGTTTAAAGAAAGATCAGTTTAATTAGTTGGAGGAATGTTAAATGCTCATTTCAAGATCATGTGAACATAATAAATATGACAATATAACCAATTCACATATTTGGTGCTATATCTCCTACTAAGGAGATATCTTATAGTTTTATGGAATAATACTATTATTTATTAGGAAAAACAAAACATCAATTGTTATTGATAATTGAAGAGAATGTGCTTTAGGTAATAAAAGGCTAGATTTGAAGACAGGAAGACTCCTGGGATAGATTCAGATTTTTCCTGTTATTTACCACCTATATGATCTTGGACTAGCTGTTTAAACTCCCTAAGACGCAGTTTTCCCATCTAGAAAAAAAATTAAGTTGAACTACATGACCTTTAAATTCCTTTCTAGATCCAAATGTATGATCTTATGATTCTATATGGATCTGACCAAGCCAAAAAAAAAACATATTTGTGCATATAGTAATATATGCATGTTTTACATATACAAAATATATCCATGTTCTATCTATGCATGTGTTGGCACTATATACTTATGGAGACACGTATACATTTATATAAACATTATTATTGATAGATTATATCTATATGTTATATATAGATTTGTGTGTGCATTTGTGTATACATATTGAGTATAGATTACACATATTCAGTATATATGACATCATATCATATAATTTCATATTATATAATGTATCATACTTTATCATGTTATGCCATTGTTATGTTATGTTATGTTATGTTATATTAATTATACTAAAAGTAAACTCTTCCCGTGAGCTGAGTTGTCTTCTCCCAGGTTTAAAATGAAAATTAATGTAAAAAATAAAAATTTTATATTTTAGGAGATTTATAAAATGATCAGTCAGAAAAAAAAGAATAAAGAGGATACAAAATAAAGACCACGTTCCCATGGCTGATCAATCCATTTCAAAATCCCCACTTACCACCGTCACCACACTTGCTCCAGACCCAAGAGAGAGAGAAGGACTGCCCACTCAATATTTATCCCCTGTCTAAAGGAAATATGTTATGACAGGAAGTCAGTGGGATCCCGGGAAATGTAGTTCTCTTTTAGGGTAACAGACTTTCAATTTTACACAGGTGTAAATCAAAGCTTATTAGTTTTAATGAGGCTGCAGACTATTCCCTAAAGCTCAATTATCAAGATTCAGAGTGAGTGGTATAGGATAGAATATCAGACCTAGAGTCAGGAAGACTTGAGTTGAAATCCTACCTCGGATATTTATTAGCTATATGACTCAAAGTAAGCCATTTAAACTCTGTCTGCCTTAATTTCCTCATCTGTAAAATGGAACCTCCATCTCAGAGTTGTTGTGAGGGTGAAATAAGTTAATATTTGTAAAGTTCCTTGCAAACATTAAAGTGCCAAGGAAATACTTAGTGTTATTATTATGCTTAGACACTATTATTACTCAGAATACAAACTGCCCCTAGTTTAAGGTCACATTTTCCTAAGGAAGCCATAAAGGCTCTTTATCTTCCTCTATAATATACCCTTTAAAATAAGAAAAACAAAATACAGTTCCCAGACCTGTTATCTCTAGCCAGGTGCCTTGCACTAGCCATGAAATGAAGAAAAGATATGTTCTCAAAGCCCTCCCTGATGCCTAGGCAATTCAGAGGAGTGTATGTAAAATGAGGGACCTGGGGGATTGGCAGCATGATTCTGAGTTCAGGTTCATCAAGCTGCTTTATTACAAGCACATTATTCCCTACTTGTTGAGTCCACTGAATGAGGCAGCTCCATCCTCAGCTGGGAGGCAGAGGGAAGCTGTATGCTGATGGAAGCCTCACGGTCCCACTAGCTCCACCCAAGCATGCCAAGTCTTTTGCCAAGGCAATTTGGAGACTCTCCTGGAATTTCTGGATGACTATTAATTGCAGGAATGCCAAGGCAACTCAGATTATCAGTGGGATGGAGAGATAGCTTAAGAATGACAGACACAAGGAACCCAGAATTTCCAGTCTGCAAAGATGGGGGCTGATGGAGCCACTTGATGGAATGGGCAAAAACATAAAAGGGATGCATGAGGGAAGTATGGGTTTCTATATCCATCCTTAGGATACTAGAATTCTGGAATCTCCTTAAGGCTTAAGGCAGTAGTCTGAAAGAACCAAAAGAACTCCCCACTTCACTGTGGTGCATCCACTTGCAGAACTCATTCCTGAGAAAGGAAAGAGAGGTTGAGAATATAATTTGGCTCCAAAGAAAGCTGAGATTAAGATATGAAGGATAAATAGGTGGCCTGGCGTATAGGACAGAGAGCTGACGTTGGAGACTTCGGACAATAGATTTAGCAATACAAGGAAAAATACATCAACAAGCATTCGTTAGGTACCTGCGATGAGTCTGGAGTTCTGCTTGTTGTCTGTGATATGAGATAATAAGGAAACAGTCCTTGATCTCAAAAAGTTTAAGTTCCATTGAGGTTATCTGACTGTAAGGATGTGGGTCCATCCAAATCAAAACAATCTAGACCTAGACTGCTCAGCTGAGCAAACAAAATAAGAAAGAAATGAATCCTTGACTAGTTTGGAGGAGTGACGAATGTTGACCATTAGATTAAAATGGATGATTGGTTGTAGGAAATCATACAAGAAATATCTTGAGATTGACTGAGCTCACCAAATTGCCAGGAGAATCGATCAAGTTTTGGGAGTTTCCCAAATCAGGATCAGAAATTCCTTAAGGAAACAATGCTTGTGCTTGTGAAAGAGGGAACAAAGGGTGGAAGGAGAATGAAGAGAGAGAGTGAGGATAGGATATTAGGTTCCTCACCACCACCATCATTACCACTGACCAAATGACAACTTTGTGCCATTTCGAAATACTGATGTGTCTGGAGCCTCCAACAGCACTCATAGAAGTATCTAGAATCTGTAGCATTGTTCCTATCAGTAGTGACTGATAGCAGATGTCTCTATCAAGACCTATTGAGGAAAGACAGCTTTAGGGCTTAGAAGAGTGACAGCCCTTAAAGTCCACCCAAGACCTAAATATAAGAGGACTCCACCCAGGGTAAAAAGACTTTCAGTATCTAAAAGCTATGGGTTTACCCTTTGGCTAAGTCTGAGCCCACTCTCCCCAGGAATCTCATGTGGGCAAGGTGAGTATGAGTATTTGGTTTTAGGGGAGGGAAAATTATCTTTAACAAATGTCATTATCATTCCTACTTAATAACTATCCCTTTTGTTTTTTTAATTTTTAAAAAAATTTGGATACTTTTCCATGGTTACATGATTAATGTTCTCTCCCTCCCCCTCCTGGAGCTGACAAGCAATTCCACTGGGTTATACAACTATCCCTTTTTAAAAAGCTAATTAAGCCTGTCTAATAATTAATGAAAGTATGCCAGATTGGGGTGGGGGGAATCATGAATGACAGTATAAAATCCCATAACCATCAAGGTTACCTCTAGAGCCAGGAAGGAAGAAGTAGTTTGACACATTCTTGAGATCTGATCCATCAGTTTGAATGATACTAAGAGAAAATATCCCAGAAGATAAATAGTATAACCCCACTAATTTTCATATGGGGAAACTGAGACCCAAGAGATTAAGTGACTTAATCCAGGTGACCTAGCCAAGAAGTACCAGAGGTAGGACATGAACTCTAGGCTCCATAGTCTTCATTTTCAAACTCAAAAGCTCTCTCTATGGCACTCTACTGAATTCAAATCCCATACCTGACGGTGTGACCATGGGCAAGTCATTTGATCTCCCTGAGTCCTAGGCAACTCTCTAATGATTAACAGAAGTGGTTTCTTCCCTAGCATTCCTAATGTCAGTGAAACTATGGATCTAGGCACAAAAAAATGAAGTATAAATCGATAATGCTTACAAAGGAGAGTTAGGGATCACAGGACTATGGATCCAGAGCTAGAGTTGGTCTTAGAAATTTTCATCATCCAACTCCCTGTCATCTAGCAGATGAGGAAACAGACTCAGATGTGTTAAGTGATTTCCCCAAAGTCCCCCAGATAGAGCAGGGCCAAGTTTTAATCCCATATCATCTGACTTCAACCATGTCTCACACTTAGGAAATACTAATAGCTAATTGTTATATGGTTATTAGTGTATGCCAGGCACATTGCTAAATGATTTACAATTATTTTCTTGACTGATCATCACAAAAACCCTGGGACATTATTATAGTTGTTGTTTGATCATTTCAGTTGTGTCTGACTCTTTGTGACCTCATTGGAAAATATTCTGGAGGGGTTTGCCATTTCCTTCTCCAGATCATTTGACAAATGAGGAAACTGAGGCAACCAGGGTTAAGGGAATCTCCCAAGGTCTCATAGCTACTAAATGTCTCGGGCTAGATTTGAACTTAGAAAGATGAGCCTTTCCGACTCCAGATATAATACTCTATCTGATTATCATCTCTATTTTACATATGAGGAAACTGAAGAGATATTAGTGACTTCCCTATGGCCACATAGCTAGTAAGTGTCTGAGGCAAGATTTGAACTCGGGTCCTTCCAACTCCAGCTCTATACTCTATCCACTGTACCACCCAGCTGACCTAGATATAGAAGATATCTAGGGCATATGGGTTGACATCAAAGTGTTAAACTGCATTACTTCTCCTTATCCCCCTGTCCTATGTCCCCACCATGCTAAATGTTTCCCCTCACTAGAGACAGGATCCTTGGGCAAAGAGACCACGGGGCAGACTATTTCTACCGATAAACCATTAGAAATCTCATAATCACATGTCATTTATCTTTATATTCCCACAGTACCCATCCCAGGTGTTCATACACAGGCAGTCATCCTCAATAAATGTTTGCTGAATTGAACCAAAAAGTCTATTATTCCTCTGAAAAGACTGTTTGGTACCTTCCAAAGGTCTGGGATTGATGGCAAGTCAGTCCCTTTGTGTCCATCATTTCAGACCACACAAGTTCTCCATATGCCAAATATGCTCCCAGGTCCCAAGTACCACAGAGGAACCGAAGGTAGCTCATGGGTCAAGAAGACCATAGACTTTAAGCTGAAAAGTCACTTTAGATGGCAGCTAGTGTAACCCTCCATTTTACCAGGGGGGAAACTGAGACCAAGGGAGTGTAAATGACTTGCCCAGGGTCACACGGGGCTGTCAGCATCAGAGGCAAAATTGGAAATGTTGTGCTTTTTTCCATACTTTCTAGTACATTCAAACAAAACTGCCTTTTGAAGCAGCACCAGTCTCTTGGACTTGGGGCTTCCCTTGATGGCATGCAGATCATGTCCCCTCCTTATGGATCTGAAACTTATATACCCCGAGTACTCAAAGAGAAGATCCCTTTCTAGGCTTATGCCCTGGCTTGGAGATTTTGTTTTTTCAACTTCATGAAAGGAGACCCTGTAGCTTTTTATCTGTTTGTTTTTTGATCTCCTTCCCAAAATGCAATCCAAAGATACCCTGTTTTACCTTATAGAACTAAAGTTGAGAATAAAGCTGACATGCTGATTTCTATCTTGGACTACTGTATAATGGATTGAGACCAAGAGGATGAGTGACCCTATGAGGATAAGCCAAATCCAAAGGACTTTGTAAGACATCCCCATTCTCATCAGCATAGGCAGTGGGGACTATCGGTCTATTTCCTAGCGTAGACTGACTTCTGAAAGGGTCAGAAAGCATCAATTTCCTGAACTCTGTAGAAAAAAGCCTTGGAATGACATGACACCCACTCTTTATGCTTAACAACCAGTTATTTCATGCTTTAAACATTGATGAAACAAAGTCAAAAATTCAACATTCTCTGACTTCAAAGATCATAGTTATATTTTATTTCGAGTCTTCACCCAAAGACTTGTAATAGAAGATACTGCCTACTGAGGAAGAAGTAATATAATAAAGTGAATAGAGTTATAGATTTGGGCAGCAGAAAAACCTGGATTCAAATCCTAGCTCTGATATTTACTAGCCATTTAATAATTTATTGGACAAATTCCTTCATCTGCACCATCCCTCAGCTCCCACCCTGAAACAATTGCCCCTTAACAGAAGAATTGGGAAACTTTTCCCTTTCTTGGGATAAAAGCAAAAGAAATGGAGATTTCAAAAACCATTTAGCCCAAATTTTTCAGTGTCAGTTCTCTCATAATATTTAGTACCACATCCCTTCTGTGCTACCTACATTATTCTTTCTTTTATTTATAAATTTTATTTAATTATTTAATTTAGAATATTTTCCTATGGTTACATGATTTTTCTGTGTTTCTTCTCCCACAGTTCTTTTTCTAAATGGGGATAGTGTTCTTTCTCATGAATCCTTCCAAATTGTTCTGGACCATAGCATTGCTACTTCTAGAGAAGTCCATTACACTGGATTGTACCACAATGTATCAGTCTCTGTGTACAATGTTCTCCTGGTTCTGCTCCTCTCACTCTGCATCACTTCCTGGAGGTCGTTCCAGTTCACATGGAATCCCTCCAGTTCATTACTCCTTTCAGCACAATATATTCCATCACTAACAGACACCACAATTTCTTCAGCCATTCCCCAGTTGAGGGACACCCTCTCATTTTCCAATTTTTTGCCACCACAAAGAAAGTGGCTATGAATATTTTTGTACAAGTCTTTTTCCTTATGATCTCTTTGGGGTATAAATCCAGCAGTGGTATGGCTGGATCAAAGGACACTACCTCCACAATTCTGATTACACACTGGATCCTCAAGGAGCCAACAAGTCCTTTGGATGGTTTATTCTATTACTATAGTTTCTAAGCCCCCCAATGTGTTTCCTTTTTAGAGTCAGCAGACTCAATTAGTCCTTAGCAAAAACATTTAGTAAGACAAAACCAGGGAAGGTAGATGGAATGCTAGACCTGGAGTCAGGAAGTCCTGGCTCAAATCTAGGTTTGAACACATACTAGCTGTGTGACCCTGGATTAATCATTTAACCCTGTTTGCCTCAATTTCCTCAGCTGTAAAATCAGCTGAGGAAGGAAATGGCAAACCACTCCAGTATCTTTGCCTAGAAAACCCCAAATGAGGTTACAAAGAGGTGGACACAACCGAAAAAGAACTCAACAATGACAACAAGAATGTTGTAGGAATTATTGCTTCAAAACATTCCTTGGCCCACTCTCTCCCCTGCAAAAATCTGAGGTATTCTCACCCACAAATTGATGAAAGTCCATGAGAATAGAGGACTCAAAGTAAAGAAGCAATGATAATGAGGCAAATATGTAGTGTTCACCTGTGGCAAAGGGGAGCTGACAACCTCTGGAATTGAAATTCCTTTTTCCTTTTACAGATTCTGATGCATCTCCCTTCCTGTACAGATTTCTGCTAGCCAGGCCCAACTGTGATCCCACCATCTGCTCCCTTCTTGTGTCCATAGCTGCACTTGTCTCCAAGAGGGCTGATTCTCCTCAAAGAAAATCCCTTCCTGGGGTCATTGTCTTTCCACATCCCTGCATATCCTCTGTAAGTCCTTCTGCCTTTCAAATTGGATGCTTCGTCTTTTGCTGGTCCGGTGCATCCAATGACATGGCCAATGGATGAGCAAGAGAAGAGAGAAAATCTTTCTTTGTTCACCCCACCCCTTGCCCCCAAGAATAATTCCCTCGTAGAGGTCTGGTTTCTCTTACACATGTGCTTCTAATTCTCACCCTGAGAGCCCTCCTCTCTGGAACGGGAATCTCTCCAACCCTGGACTGGTGAACTTCCAATTTTATCTACTCTTTGGCCCAAAGGACCAGGACTGATTCTCTGAGCCAATTATGTTGTCACTTTCTTGACCCACTTAGAAACGAGTCTATGCCTGATAGCACTTGGCACGTAATGGGCAAATAATAAATTCTTGCTCACCCGACTCCAGGTCCAGACCTCTATCATAGACTGGTTACAGATAGTTTACCTATGAACACCTAATCATATCTGACTACATGGTCGTGGGGTTGGAGGACCATGGCCAAGCCTATATTTTACATTTCATCATTATGTTCTGAGCCCAGATAGCCTTCTGTGATAATGTCAGCTGAGGTAAAGGTACAGGTAGGGGAGCAGATCGTATGCCACCAGGTAGCTATTCTTGCACGAGGCAAACAATAAGCATTTATTAAACTCTTACTCTATACCCGACCAGGCACTGTGCTAAGCCCTGGAGACAGCAAAAACAAAATGGCAGGAATGTTCTCCTGGCCCTCAAGGAGCTCCCATCTAATGGAGATGCCATGAAGATAACTATGGATATACATGATCCATGCAGTGCAAATGGAAGTTCATCTAGATGGAAGGCATCCTGCAGAAAGTGGGATTAGACTGAATCTTGAAAGAAGTCAGGGAAAAGGGAAGCCAGGAATCAAAGCTGAGGAGGGAAAGCATTCCAAGCATGGTGGATGGCCAGTAAAAATGCAGAGTTAGGAGGAGGGTCATAGATAAAGAACACAAGGACTTGAGTATGGGTGGATGATAAAATCTGTGGGGAGGAGCAAAATGTAAGAAGCCTTGGAAATATCAAGAGCAAAAGACTTGAAATGGCAGAGCCACTGGGGTTTTGAGTGAAGGTAGAGGTAGAGACGTGATAGGGTCAGACCACACATTGGGAATGTGTTTTGTTCATCTTATATTAAAATGAAACCTGCCTCAATGCATGGGACCTGACTTATATTATTAATGTGTGACCCTGGATAAGTCACCTAACATCTGCCTGCCTCAGTTTCCTCAACCACAAAATGGGGATACCACTGACCTCCTAGTATTGAAGTAATATTTAGACAGTATTTTGGAAAACTTAAAGCACTATTTAAACTATGAGTTATTACTATGACTAAAGGCTATCATTACTAGATTGCTTCTTTGAGGAGATGCTACAGATGGGAGGAAAACTAGGCTTTGGGAAAGAGCCTTTAACTCTCTGAGACTGGCATGAAAAGGGATGACCACATACATCCTTGCATAGTATCTCCCTTTATGTCAGTGTCAGACAGAAAGAACACTAGACAGCAGTGTGGTAAAGGAGAGGAACCTGGGTCCAACCCAGGCTAGCACTTCTGGTGTCCTTAGTTTTTAATTAACTATATGGTTGGGATTGATTAGGGTTTTTTAAAGGGTCATTATCTTATCCTGATTTACGCCTGTCACAGATTCCCCTGAAATGATGCTCGTTAACTAAAAGGATTTGTTTCCCTCAGCTGGCTTTCCAAGTTGAATTTTGATTTTATGGACTTTAAATTCAAGACATGAATCAGTGTATGACATGGTTGATGGCTGATGCTTAGTTGTAGACAGAAGGTCGAGGAAGGATGTTCCCACACAGAATAGGAAAGACAAGGCCAGGAAAGCTGGAGGGGAAAGCATCAGAAAGGTCAGAAACCTGAGCCATATAAATGAGTGGGAGCCACCACCTTGTAAAGGAAGCATTGAAGATAAAATCTTTCACTTCCTGAGTCAAAGAGAATGCTTAACCATTGCCATCATCTCCCCCATTCCCCCCAAAAAATAATGAGTATCCTAGGAACAAGGATCACAAGTTCTCAGACTTGGAAAGGACCTCAGAAATCACTCAGAAAGCATCCCCAAAGAAGAATCCAGAAATATGATTACTCATCTTCCCTGTAGAACCCTCCCAAAATGGGGAACTCAGTGATCTCAGTTTTCTTTGAACACTGAATCTGTGATCCTGTGATGCAAAGGTCACAGAATGTGACTTAATAGAAAGTTAAAAGGGACCTTCTGCCATCTTATAGTTGGGCAACTAAAGCCCAAAGAGATTCAATGACCTGCTGTTGTCAATTTTCCAGTTGAGGGAACTGGGGTCAAGAGACTTGCCCAAGATCATATGACTAATGAGGAGGAAAGCCATAAGTGGACCCCAAGGTATCTGGACTCTCAGGGCAGGTATCATTCCACTACCATAGCATTCTACATATAACAAAGGTATGGCTCTGTGCAGTCAGAAGAGAGAAACAAAAGGCTGTGCTAAGGAAGAGCTCATCATTAGACTGTGCCGTCTTGTTTGTTTTGGGGAACAAAAAGGACCTTGCACAAAAGAAAATATGAAAAGCAGGGGACATTATGGAGAAGGGTTTGGGTATGAATAATAATGAACAAAAACATTCCTGCTTATTGTTTATCTAATTTTGAATTTTAATGAATAGCTAGGATGGTAATTACCCAATTCCTATGTTTATATAAAACCAACACAAGAAATTGCACAATTCGATATTTACAAAGTGTCAGTTTCCTTTAAATGCGAAGCTTCATAATTAGTGAGAGAACTATTCATTAAAATTTTAAACTAGATAAATAAAGAATAGAGTTGTTATTTATTCATTAATTTATTTTTTTAAAAATTCCAAATTACCCACCCATCTTCCTGGGTGAATCCATTTCATTTAATTAAATATAACGGCCAAAGAAAAGGACACTCAAAGTAGCTTGCATGTCTACACACACCAGCAATAATTAAATTCAAGCTAACTGATAGCTTTTGTTGTTGTTGTTGTGCAGTCACTTAGTTGTGTCTGACTCTTCATGACCCCAGGGTCATGACTCATGACTTTATGACTCCATGGCACTAGGTCAGTGATGGCGAACCTTTTAGAGACCAAGTGTCCAAACTGCACCCTCATGACAACAGTGAGCTGCTCCTTACTCCAGATAGGGGAGGTAGTAAGTACTCCCAATGGGCTCCTGGGCAAAGGGGTGGGTGAAATAAAAAATGTCCTCAGGTTTGGTGGAGAGGGGGAAGGGAGCATCCCTCTACAGCATATGTGCCATAGGTTTGTCAATATGGCACTAGGTCCTTTCATCTTTCACTATCTCTCAAACATGTTCATATCCCTTGGGACTGGACATCTTTAGCAGAGTGTTGGGTACCACCTATGCACTTAATCCATATTCATTGAATTGGATTGTTTAAAATTGAATTGGAATACATCTGGGAGTTATTCAGAAATTCAATTACAGAATAATGTAAGCTCCTTGAGGGCAGAGCCTGGTTCATCTCATAATATCTGGCACATGATGAGTACCTAATAAATATTTATTTAATTGAATCCCAAGAACTCAGAGTTGAACTCAATGTCAGTAGTTTTATAGTCCAACTCTTCACTAATGAAACAAAGAAAGTTAAGGGTAGATGAGATTTTGGAAGTCACCTAAAATATATATATATATATATATATATATATATATGCCTGAATTAGCACATAAATTTAATGGCCTTGTAATATCCACTCACTTTGGAAAAAAACAAACAAACAAACAATTCTGGGTGCAGCTAAGAGGCTCAGCATATAGAATGCCAGGTTTGGAGTCAGGAGAAACTGAGTTCAATTCTCCCCAGATACTTCCTAGCTCTGGGACCCTGGGCAAATCATTTAACCCCATTTGCCCAGCCCTTGACCTTCTGTTTTAGATTCTTTACTAAGATAGAAAGTAAAGGAAAAAAATAACAAACTCACTCTAGTTTTTTTAAGGATTAAATTAAATTAAAATTAAATTTAAGGTCTAAATGGATTAAGTGACTTACCTTCACCTGCCCCATGGGTTAAGAAGAATGAGAACTAAAATGTATATGCAGGTCCTTAGATTCCAATGTCAAAATCTTTCATTTTTTATTTGTTTGCTTTCATTTTTTAATTTTATTTTGAATAATATTATATTTTCCTCTGTTACATGTAAAATAGTTTTTAATTCTTTTTTAATTAAACATTTCAGTGAAATTTAAAATTAAATCAAATTATCTAAATAAAAATAATTTTTTTTCCATTTTAAAAATAATTTAAATCTTTTTAAATTTTGAATTTAAAATTCTTTCCCTTCTTCTGACCCTCCCACTCTTACTTCCTCCCTGCCATCCCTTCTTCCTGAGACGGTAAGCAATCTGATATAGACATATCATGTACAATCAAAATCTCTCTACTCTAAGTATCTAATCTAAGAGATACAGAATGACTTGCCAAATATCATTTAGGCAATTAATGAGACATAGCTGGGAATTAGAATTCAAGACTCTTGACCAGATCATACCAATCTACTAGTCTTATTAGAGTTAGTTATAGGGACCAAAGAATCCTGGTGTCTGAAGCAATGGGGGGGGGTGCATCTGGGTGGAAGCTAGACACTTGATAAAGGGAATAGAATGGGGATTCAGGAAGGCTTTGGAATGGGGTCTCCACTTCCTACCAATCTTTGCCTTCCCTGTGCCATGTGTAGATCTGGTACAAGATTTGAGCATTTGAATGTACTCATCCTAGAAAGGGGAGAGAAGATCTATACTTGAGAGCCCACCATGATGTTGCACAATGTCGCTGATGACCCTCCCCAGTCCCAGGGAAGCAGATAGAGGAGGAAAGATAGGGGTTCTGTGATAGGAAGAAGGCTGAAAGTCGACAATGGCGGTCAATCGACCCAAGACAAGGACACCATTGGAGTCTGTGGCAGATGAATGGTGAGCCTTTGGACCTCAGGAGAAGCTAAAGTTATAAGTGTCAAATTGGACCTAGAGAAGGGAAGGCGGGGGACATGGAGTCCCCTCCATGAACCAGTGAAGACTAGAATGTATGGGAATAGGTGTCAAAGCAAG
This sequence comes from Monodelphis domestica, assembly GCF_027887165.1. NCBI lineage: Eukaryota > Metazoa > Chordata > Mammalia > Didelphimorphia > Didelphidae > Monodelphis > Monodelphis domestica. Next base: position 519,318,123 of record NC_077228.1, on the reverse strand, counting down.
GAGTTTAGATGAGTTGACTTATAAGGTCCATCTCTAGCTCTATGATACACTTAAAATAAAACAACCTTCACCTTCCATCAGAATCAATATTACATGTCTGTTCCAAAGCAGAAGAGTAGTAAGGGCTAGGCAATTGGGATTAAGTGACTTGCCCAGGGTCACACAGCTAGAAGTGTCTGAGGCTAGATTTGAACCCAAGAACTCCCCTCTCTTAACCCATCTGATACATCTGGCTGCTACCTCCATGGTATTCTTTTAGAGATGTAAAGGAATTCAGAGATCATCTTGTCCAAAAATCTCATTTTAGAGATAAAGAAACAGTCTTAGAGGAAAAAAGTTACTTTCCTCACCTTGGTTAAGGTCACAAGATTATGGGCTAATAACTCTAAAGCTGGAAGGGACCCTCAAGGTCATCCTAGATTTAGTGATGGAAGAAATCTTGAAGGTGGGGATGATTATCCCCAGCTTTAGCACAGTGCTGGGCACATAGATAGGCACACTTAATAAATAGTGACTTGTTGATTGATTGAACTTTCTTATTTTAGAGTTAAGGGAATGGTGGCCGTGAGAGATTAAATGATTTTTCCTACAATCACACAGCTAGTAAATGTCTAAGGCAAGATTTGAACAATATTTTCCTTTCTCAAAGTCCATCACTCTCTCCATCATATAATGCTGCCTCATTTTACAAAGGATGAAACCAAGGTCTATGGAGATGAAGTGACTTGTCTAGGGTCCTACAGGAACTAAACAGCAGAGATGGGATTTTAGCGCAGGTCCTTAGTCTCCAGAGTCACAATTTTTCCCTTTCTGAGAAGAACTCAGATCACCCGACACCCACTTCACCATCAAACAACACTGTGTCTCATTGTCACATCTAGGATGCCTACTGCTACTAGGATGCCACTGCATCCCAAGTCATCATCAGTCATCTTGACTTCTGTCTTGCCACTGGACTTTGATGACTCTGGAAGATAGTGTGAGACTAATGAGTGAGGCAACTCTGCCTCACTTAAATCCAGTTCAGAGTGGCAGCTATGTGGCCACCTCCTAGATGTTTGACTCTGAGCAAGTTGCTTAACCCCAGTTGCCTACCCCTTACTGCTCTTTTACCTTGGAACAGACTACAGATGGCAAGGCTTAAAAAAAACCTGATTCAGGCATAAGCCAAGCTGTCACCCCATCATGTCATTGGTTCTCTTTGAAAATGAAGGACAAACATTTTAAAACATTTCAATCAAATGCCTTTCCTTCCCTGTGGGCCTGCCTCAGTTTCCCCACCTAGGCAAAGATATGTTTTATTCCATTAAAAACAGCTGTTTTTTTGCTCTGGAAGCAACAGATGCCCTTTGGCACAGAATGATTTTGTGGAGGTGTAATGAATGAGTTGGAGAGGCATCCACGCACAGGGGAGAATTCCAAGTGCTCTCAGCTCATAGACAGAAGCCTTTCTTCCTGGTTCTTAGCTAGCTCTCCCCGTGGTCCTTCCCACTAGATTCACAAACACTAGAATTAGCACCTTTGAAGATCCAGGATCCTCAAATTTCTCCCACATACGATGCTTTAATCCAGCTTGTCATGTAGGACCTCCATCAGCAGCTCAACTGTAGTTTAATAGAAGGCTTAACCAAAGCTTCCTCACTTACATCTAAGGAACTCAGCCAGCCACAGAATGGTGAGAAGCCCTTCCCAAGGCAAGCTCCCAGGGCATGAGATAACCCCACCTCCACCACCTAGGACCCATCCCAGAGTTAGAGAGAAAGAGACAGGGGGCTCAGGAAGGGGAGGAGGTTTTTTCCTGAAGGCATAAATGGATTCTGTCTAAAACCCAATACTGACAGATAGGATTTTGCTTCAGTAAAGCTAGGAAAATAAAACAAAAATATAGCATTTAGAGATGGAGAATTTAGTCCAAGCCCCTCAATTTATAGAGGAGAAAACTGAGACCCATAGACGAGAGCTGGGCTGAGATTTGAACCCATGTCTTGTAAGGACATGGCCTGGTACAAAGTGTGATATATGGGACCCAAACATGAATTTAGGCACTGCCACTTAATATCTGTGGGACCTTGAGCAAGTCAGTGTACTTTCCTGTACCTCAGTTTGTTCATCTCTAAAATGGGGGGCGGTTATGCCAAAGGGCTTTAAAAGACTGTCTGCTCTTTGATCCAGCCATAGCACTGTTGGGTTTGCAACCGAAAGAGATCATAAGGAAAAAGACCTGTACAAAAATACTTATAGTCACGCTCTTTGTGGTGGCAAAAAATTGGAAACTGAAGGGATGTCCTTCAATTGGGGAATGGCTGAACAATTTGTGGTACATGATGGTGATGGAATACTCTTGTGCTCAAAGGAATAATGAACTCGAGGGATTCCATGTGAACTGGAATAACTTCCAGGAAGTGATGCAGAGTGAAAGGAGCAGAACCAGGAGAAACTTGTACCCAGAGATGGATACACTGTGGTACAATCAAATGTAATGGACTTCTCTACTAGGAGCAATGCAATGATCCAGGATAACTCTGAGGGACTTATGAGAAAGATGCTATCCATAACCAGAAAAAGAACTGTGGGAGCAGAAACCCAGAAGAAAAACAACTACTTGATGGTTCGATGGGGATATAATTGGGGATGTAGACTCTAAGAGATCATCCTAGTGCAAATATCAATAATATGGAAATAGGTCTTGATCAATGGCACATGTAAAACCCAGTTGAATTGCTCCTTGGCCTTGGGAGGGGGGTGGAAGGAGGGGAGAGAAACAACATGAATCATGTAACCATGGAAAAAATATTCTAAATTAATTAATTAAATGAAATAATTTTAAGACTAAAAAAGTAAAATAAAAGAGGGGGGGTGGACCTCATATCCTTGCTAGATAAACTTAAAAGTGCCTTCCAGGAGTAATTTTTTGACTTATTACTTTTCTGCAGGAAGATCAGTTTAATTCAAAGGCAAGCATTTCTCCGTATTAACCATCTTTGGAAAATGTTAACCATTGCTTGATACCAGTAAACAAGTCTGTCATAGTAAAAATATCATGAATCAGAGGGCCTGAGTTCCAAATCCTTGTGTCTACCATTTGGTAGCTGAGTGACCTTGAGAATAATAATTATAGCTAACATTCATATAGTGAAGCTATAGGATAGCTAATAGATGCATTGGATAGAGCACCAGTCCTAGATTCAGGAAGATCAAAGTTCAAATCTGGCCTCAAATATTTACTAGTTGTGTGACCCTGAGCAAATCAAGTCACTTGACCCTACTCACCTCAGTTTCCTCAACTATAAAATGAGCTGGAGAAGGAAATGTCAAACTACTCCAGTATCTCTGTTAAAAACAAAAACAACAACAACAACAAACCTCAGATGTTATAAAAATTAAATTATAATCTCTAATAATAAAAATATTACATTTTATGAGGTTTATTAAAGATCATTAGAAATCAAGGAATAAAGAGGATACAAAATAAAAACCAAGTGCCCATGGCTGGTTAGCCATTTCAGACATCCCCACCCACCACCATCACTGCTGATTCTACATAATGACAAAAGAGAGGAGGAGCCTCAGTGCCCACTCCCTTTATATCCTCTGTCTACAGGAAATGTGTAATGACAGGAAGTCAGTGGACTCTCTGGATATGTAGTTCTTTTTTTTAAGAGTAACAGATTTTCAATGAACAATAGTGCCATGAAGAGTCAGAAACATCTGAAATGACTTAAAAATAAAACAACATGAAGTGTTCAAAGGTTTACAAAGCTATAAGTGTATATGTATGTCTGTATATAATTGCATTTTATTTTCATAACAACCTTGAAAGGTAAGTGTGATTGTTATCCTTGAGCAAGTCAATCAACTTTTCTAAGATTTTGCTTCCTTGTAAAATAAATGGTTTGAACTAAATGACTTCGGAGGGTCTTTTCAGGTTTAGATTTAGAATACTAGCTCAAAGAGATATGTCCTCTTTCACCTTAGTGGAAAAGAAAATGCATTCCCCCTTTGGAAGAAAAAAGAAAAAGGAATTGAGCATCCCCCCTCCAGCTCATCATGTAGAATTGCCAAATGGATAGGCCTTAGTTACGGAATGACAATTAAAAGCAGGAAGAACTGATAGATCATCTTCAGGTTTTATGTGAATTTCCAATATTTAAAGTCCACCTCCAACCCCCTCTTGAAATCATTGCATTGAAATCATTGCAGGGTACAGCTATTATTCCCCCAAAGTGGCTATCCTAATAGTTGGTCTTCTCAACACCAATAGATACTGCAGTGGGCACAGATGATATGAAGACCAATCAGATTTTACTACTCCTCCAAAGACTTTTAAGTAAAAATTGGAAGTTTAAGTGAAAGTTCAAAGTTGGACTCAATGACTTTGAAGGTATCTTTCATCTATGATATAATAAGATCATAAAATCAGAGTATTAGGAAAGACCTTAAAGGTCATGCAGTTACTCAGCCAATAGACATTTATGAAGCACCTACTATGGTTCAGATATTGAGTAAGCATTGGGAATAGAAGAAGAGACCCAATACAATCCCTTCCTTCAAGGAGCTCACAATGAGACAATATACAAACAAATATATACAAAACAGCCATAAAGAGGACAAGTTGGGCATAATTAGAAGAGGGAAGGCATTAAAATTCAGAGGGGTTAGGAAAGGATTCCTGTAAAAGGTAGAATTTTAGTTGAGAATTAAAGGAAGTCAGGGAGGTCAGTCATTAGAACAGAGGAGGTAAAGCATTCTAAGAATAGCAGAAAGTCAGAGGAAATGCTCAGAGCCAATGGATGGAGCCACTTGTTCATGAAAAGCCATGAGCTCAGAGTCAAAGAGGAAGATATAAGAGGACTTGAAAAGTCTGATTGACTCTGAATGCAGACTGAAGAAAACCATTTTCTACTTTATTTCCTTCATGACCATTTTTCTTATATAAGCTGGATGTGTCCTTTTTCACAATATAATGAACATGGAAATATGTATTGCATGATAGCACATGGAGAACCTATATTAAGTTACCTGCTATCTTGGAGAGAGGGGAGGAGAGGAAGAGAACATGGATCACATAATGTCAGGAAAAGATTATTAAACATTATATATATTGGGGAAAATTAAATTAAAAAGAAAAGAAAAGTGTTTGGGACTGGAGGACTGGGGAGGGGGAGAATGTATCTAGATTTGAACAATAAACAGAGGATTTTTGTATTTGATCCCAGAAATGACAGGGATTCTGAAACTGGCTCTTCTTCATCCATTTGGGTTCTTCATCCATTTGGGTTTTCCTACATGGATAGTCAGTTCAAATGTTATTATGGGAGGAAGATTCAACATATCACACATGAGAAATCATGCATAAGAACAAATAAAATAATAACTAATGCAATCAAGTGATATAAGTGATGTCTTCTGAAAAAATAGATGCCATGTAATTGCAGAAAATGATAACTTTTAGGCAATCTTGTATGTACTCTACTAGCCTCTAAAAATGCTAGGAGAATATGAGGAATGTAAGCCCCCTCCCCTCACCATATACTGGGGAACTCCTCTAGTGAATTTATAGGAAGACATGGCTCATAAAATCATAAGAACAGAGAGAGAATTGAGTCCTAGAGAGAGAAAGTGATTCTAGCCAATGTCATACAATTCTTTAGTAACAGATTATAGGATGACAGATTTATAACTAGAAGAGAACTTCAAGGTCATCAAGTCATTAGATCATAGATTTAGAGTTGGAAGGGAACTTAATGGTCATTGAGTCCAACACCTCAATTTACAGATGAAAAAACTGAGGCCCAGAGAAGTTAAAGCCCAGGTGACAAAGTCAGCTCCAAACCCAAGTCTTCCTAACTCCAAATTCCAGTACTCTAGTCATTGTACAACTCTTGCCTCTCAAAAAATATGGTTGATTATGCAGGCAACAACTCCCATGGAGACTGAAATGAGTTTGCTTTACAGATACCATGTAGCTGTAAAATATTTCTGTTATTCTCTTCTATCCTTCCTCAGTCCTGTCACCATCTCAGATGTGGGACTGCCCACATTAAGGATTGGATCAAGAGTATGAAATGGTTCCAATTCTAAGGTCATCCAGCCAGGGATCTTTTTGCTTGTTTCAAAGTGAGTACATGTCTTTCTAATTCCAGTCTGCTCACCATGAGATCAAATATAAATACTTCTGGGAAAAATGAGAGTAAAATAGGCAGCCTGGAGACACTTCTATGCCCCAATTATCGTCCATTTTCAGGTTGTGTTCGACTGCTTAAAATGATAGAAAATTGTATAGTGTTGCTAATCTCTGCCTTTCTGCTTGAATTCATCTTCCCTGGAATTGTTTTAAAAGAGACTTATAGGCTTTCAAAATAGCTAGTTAGCCAGACATCCCAGTTAGTTAGGGCCTGGTCATTCTAAAAGTCTTCTTTTGCACAAACTTCTGGGTTGTTGCAGAATTGAGAGAAAACAGATGGAAGGATATATTTCCATTCAGTGTTTTATTACTGACTTTCCCTTATTCCTTTCCTTTCCTTTCCTTTCCTTTCCTTTCCTTTCCTTTCCTTTCCTTTCCTTTCCTTTCCTTTCCTTTCCTTTCCTTTCCTTTCCTTTCCTTTCCTTTCCTTTCCTTTCCTTTCCTTTCCTTTCCTTTCCTTTCCTTTCCTTCCCTTCCCTTCCCTTCCCTTCCCTTCCCTTCCCTTCCTTTCCCTTCCCTTCCCTTCCCTCACTACCCCTTCCTTTTCCTCTTCCATTCTCTTCCTTTTCCTTTCCACCATTCCCCTTCGCTTTGTCTTCATTTTCTCTTCTCCTCTTCCTCTAATTGCTTTTCTTCTCAGTCTCCTTTATTCTTTATGTATCTGTCAAAGCATCTTAATCAGACTCACAGATATCACACTGAACTGTACCCCCATGCTATTAGAGAGGAACATTACCCCAACTAGGAAGGGAAGACAATTGGATCTGTGGACTGGAAAGACAGTGGTTGTGCTCATTAGCTCTGTAAAGGACATTAGCCCTTCTCTTTGATGCTAACTGTAGCCAGATAATCAAAGCAGAGTTAGCCCAGGCTTCTGGTTATGTGTCCTTAAACTGGCCCTCAGAGTGCAGAGATGACAGTGTTATCTGAAGGCAAAGCCAGAGGGCCAGGGACAAAAAGCCTGTGCCAAAGCAGAGCTGCTCTTGGGGGTCTAGTAACTGGGTAGCTTTCATTAGATCATAGATCTAAAGTTGGAAGAGAGAGAGATCACCCAGGCCAATGCTTTCATTTGGAAGATGAGGAAACTGAGAATCAGGTAGTGATTGGTCCATAATGACCCAGGGAGTGGCTATCAAGTCAATTCAAGTGAAGGCAACAAACATTTATCAAAAACCTGCTCTGTACCCCCATGGGTAAAAGGGCTAAGTGCTGAGGATACCAAAAATAAAAAATAGTAAAAAAATCTTTTCCAAGGGGAGAATTCAAAGCCTGCTCCTCTGGTTCCAAATCTACCATTCTGGGCACTGCCCTGCCTTCAAGACCTCCCGTGTTTGGGATTATATTCCTACATTGTGTGTATCTGTGAGGAGTTTTCTGCAGCGACATATACTCATTATTTCTGGAACTCTAAAGGGAAGGCATTTAGTAAAAAGTTGGGCAGTGGTAGGATGTCACAAAGTATGGGAAAACTAGTCCACAACAGCTGCTTTGGAGTCCTTCCATAGACTCTCAAATAACAAGGGACCCCGATAGACAAGACAAACAAACATGGGACAGCTGGACAGCTGAGTGGATAGAGAAACAGGTCTGGAGATGGGTCAGGCTAATTGTGTGACCCTGGAAAAGTCACCTAACTCTTACCACTCTTCTGCCTTGAGACCTATATCTACTATCCATTCTAATACAGAAAGAAAGGGCTAGGGGAAAAAAGCCTAACAGGTAGTTTGGGGTAGCAAAGTAGACAACAAGGGGACCAGGTGTCATGAAAGAAGAACATTAGACTGGCAGGCTGAATATCTAAGGATTAATTCTGATTCTTCCCCAACCTTGGTGGATGACTAATCTTAACTATAAAATGGAATGATGCACCTCCTCTATAAATCTCACAAGGTAGTTGTGAAAAATTTGCCCTCGTTTCCTTACGGGACGGTGTAGATCCATTCCCCAGAATTGGGGGTGGTGGTGTACGCTGTAGACTTAGACCAACAATCGGCAATAGCCATGCTGTAGAGACTGGACTCATCAGGGCATGTGGGAACTGGGAGAGTCGGGCACCTCAGAGCATGTACTACATACAGATGAGAAAACAGAATCCCAGAGAGGTCATATAGGTAGTAATTATGTGCAACAGAATTTGAACCTGAGTCTTACGACCCGAGGATCAGTGCTCTATTTATCTGGATTTGTGCTGTATCTATCCAGGGGAACCCAAGTTCCTGAAGGATGGAGAAAAATGTCACTTTGGGCTATGTATCCCCAATAGGTAGCAAGCACAAGCACAGTGCCTGAACCATAGTAGGTAAGTAAGGATTGCCTATTGAATTAAATATGCTGAAACTTCAGTAAGGCAGGTGCTGGGTGGATGAAAGAAAAAAATCAAGCATCGCGACCAAAAGAGAGCCCCCAGAGTAAAACAGGCTGCCCTGGGAATAAGTGCTAGTGCGTTCCCCACCAATGGGCAGGGGCTGAACAATCACTCTCAGGGGGTGTTGAGGACAAAATGCATGTTTCCAAGGTGGGTTGGACCAAACAGCCATTGAGGTCTCTTCTAACTCTTTGATCCTATGATTTCTATATGTGGGTGACCCTCTATTTGCCCTAGTGCTGTATAGAGATTGAGTGGCACAAAATGGCTTATCACACAGGGACCAGATTATAGCAATCAGAGGGCTGAAAGACACAGTGTTGTGAAGTGAGGCATTCAAACACAAACCTAGAAAGGCTAAAAAAAAACTAAGAAAAAGAATGAGCAAAAGGAGGTGGATTCTAAAAAGAGAATCATCACCATCACCGCCATTATCATGGCGCAGTGCATGTAGAAGTTGAGCCTGGAGTCAGGAAGACTTGACGTCCACTCTGGCCTCAGAAACTTACTAGCTATGTGACCCTGGACAAGTCACCTGACCATGTTTGCCTCAGTTTCTTCATACGTAAAATGAAGATAAGAATATCACCTACCCTCCAGGTGGTTGTGACAATCAAAGGAGATAATAAATGTAAGGCACTTACTAGAGGGGCTGACACATGATAAGCATGTTTGTTATCATCATCATCATCATCATCATCATCATCATCATCATCATCATCCTTGCTGTTGTTAACATCAATACAATGTTTTAAGGTTTACCAAACACTTGAGGAAACAGAATAATTGGTGGTCAATAACCAACTATATTCCTAGTCAATGCTAGGCACTCTGCAAAGGATATGAAGAAAGACAATAATAGAATCCCTTCTCTTAAGAGGCTCACAGTTTAATGGGGTAGACAATAAGTAAAGAATTATGGATTAATAATGTATATATAGTCCATATGTAACATAATATATAAAAATCTATGTAGTATACATAATGTTACATATTACATGCAATATATTATAATATGTGATATATATATATATATAATTACATATAATATAAAAAAGGGGGGAGGATAAATTGGAGATGATCAATAGCAGTAACTAAGAAACTATAGTATCATAGAACTTTATTGTTGGAAGGGACCTTGGCAAGCATCTAATTCAACCCATCCCTGCCAAGTTAATACCCTCTTATCTCCTCCCTGACAAATGGTCTTCCATATTCTGTTTGAACATCTACAATGAAGAAAAAGTCGTGTGGTTTAGACTAGTCAGTGAACAAGACTTTATGGAATACTTAGGAAGCCTTTTTTTCCCACTTATATAAAGAAAGCAGAAAATAGTCCCTGCCCTCAAGGAGATTACATTCTAAAGTCAAAAGAGAGGAGGAAAACCACTATAGCCTTCCCTCGGTATATCATGGTTCACTTATCATGGCTTCACTGTATCACAGGTTTTTAATATATATTATAATATATAATTATGATATAATTATATATAATATAATTAATTAAAATTATATTTTTATATATATATACATATTATATATATATATATATATATATATATATATATATATAATTCTATATCAAGGAGCTACATTGCAGTACATTTACATTATTGGCTGATGCAATGAAAGACGACCAACCACAACACTCTGTTCTCTTTCCTGGGTGCAGATTGGCTCAGTGACTGTAGGTTAATAAGAGTGTGAAAAAGGTCTATAGGAGAGTGGGAAGGGTTTATAAAGTCTTGAAATATATATATAATAAAATAAATATAATGCTACTTCGTGGATTCTCACCCATCTTGGGTGTCTCTAGAAAGTAACTCTTGTGATAGACATACATTTGAAGTCAAAGAATTTAGATTCAAGTCCCGACTCTGTTTCTTACCTGTGTGACAACAGGCAAGTCATCTCTCTTCTCTATGTCCAGTCTCTTTATTTGTAAAGTCTAGTTCTAGTTCCTCTAAAATGCCTAGTTCTAGATGTCTAAGATCTCTTGGAGCTCTAACTGTGATGCCAGGATGTCCCAAAGACAGAGGAGATTAGGGATGGATCTACCATTTTAGATTAGGAATGGTTTAGGAAAATGGAGCAGCAAGGAGCTTGCCGATTTTCTTAGGTGTAATTAGAAGCACAACGATATTTTGGGGCATGAGCCAAGATGCTGGGCCATTGTATCTTACCAGAAGAAAAACTGAGTTTCTTCACTTTGGCTCAGTTGGACCCAACACCAAAATGGTTGTTCCACTAGAGCACGTGGCCCATGCCAAGGCACCCATAATGAAAAGGTTGACTTACTCTTGTAAACAAATTACCGAGAACAAAGGGGTTTACAAATGCTGGCTAATTAGTTTAAATTCCCTAAAGCTTGGAGCTGTTTTTAATTCAATAACACAGTGTAAATTCTCCCGTTAGAAAAGTCTAAGAGGAATTGGCAGAAAGCTGAATAATTGAGATTGTCAGCGATTGCAGCAGCGGAGCGGCCCTGGTGGTATTGTGTGCCAGTGAGCAGGACCGAGGCGATTTCCAGAGAGGATAAAGAACAGGGCTTAATAAATTAACAATATAAATGGTAGACAGCTGGCACTCAACTGCGTCTCCCCAGGCCCAGCTTCTGGCTAAATATTTTTTTTCCTTAAATCTATCTGTATACATAGGGGGATTTATAACAGATTCCAGGATTTACAGTTGAAAGGGGTCTTTGAGATTATGTGGTCCAACTTCCCCCACCATCATTCTACAGAGGAGGGACTGAAGACACAGAGAAGACATTTATCATAGATTAGAGAACTAGAGATCTCAGGGGCCTTAGAAGTCACCCCATTCAACCCCCTCATTTTTCAATTGAGAAGACTAAGGCCAAGAGAAGAGAAGAGAAGGAATCAGAGGCACCCATGATTCTCTCTAGCACGATCCTGCTTTCCAAAGGGTATCAATGATGTTACTAAAAACCAAAACCATATCATGCCAATTAGCATCCAATTTTGAACAGTTTGGAGAGACTAGAGGAATAAAACAACCAGATCTCTTCACCAGCAGGATTTCTATTGTCTACCTTTCCATATTTAGTTGTTTCCCCTATTAGAATGAAAGCTCTTTGTGACTAGAGATTATGGGTTGTTTTTTTTTTTCTATACTGAAATCATCTGCACTTAGTAGGGTGCCTGGCACATACTAGGTACAAAATAAATCCTTGTTGATTCCTTGACTGTTCTACCCAGACTACCTATTTCTTGGGTTCTTTTTTATAAGGGTCTAATGAGCTATGGGGAATATGGCATACATCTAAAGGATTATCTGCATAGATGGATAAAAATAACGGCTTACCAGGCAATTGGTTCTTTTGGGACTAAAAGGAGGAATGCTTGAGTGAGTTTTTCAGTGTTTTCTTTTGCAAAAATCAGCCTCTGAGAAGAGATGCTTCATGCAATACACCCTAGCCAGATGTTCCAATGGGAAGAATGCCTCCTACCTACTGGGGGACTCAGAATTCAGAATAAGAAGAGAAGGGAAGAATGAGGAAAATTTGCAGAGAAACAGATGTTCACATGTCACTAGACAATTGGGAAGCAATGTGATTATTTAATTCTGTATGGTTGAGGAGAGAGATTCAAATTTAGGCTTTGACTCAACTCTTGCCCTTCTGTCGGAGATGAGGAAAGGCGACGATATGTCATGTGGCTTGATTCGGTCTCCCTTAGGGGCTGCAGTATCATGAACAGAGCATGCATTGGTCTTGAAGGCAGAGACCAGATTTCAGTCCCTCCTTCAATACCTACCAGCTGTGAATGAGTCATTTAACCTCTGGGACATGGTTTTATCAGATGATAAAATGAAGGGGCTGGACCCAACCTCTAAGGTGCCAGCCAGTTCAGAATCTGTGATCCCAGGATGATAAATCCTTTTATGAGGTACCTCTCAAGGGTGCTATGGAAAAGCACAATAAAGCATTATTATGTAAATGTAAGCTCTTTCTATTAGCAAGAAGGAGGGATGAGGTAATGATTCAGGCACTAAAGGAGAAAAATAAAGTCTTTTACCTGAATGATGATTGGGTCTGAAATTCTATAGATCTTGCTTAATTGTCTCCAAAATAGTACTAAATTTGCCCTAAAATAGGTATCTTAATTTACACAGTCTGCATCTATTGAACCCAACTAGATGGTCCAATGGAGAGAGCTCTGAATTCAAATTCTGTGACCTCAGGAAAATCGATTACTACTCCACGGGCTTCTGTTACTTCTTCTGTAAAAGCAGAGGGCTGGAGTAGACCCAGCTGTAAATCTGTGATCTCAGTGAATTCAGCAATAGATATTCAATACTGAGCTGGTCATTTGCCAGTGGCCAGTTAGCATGAATTCCATCATCCCTTTGGTGCCCTTCATCCTAAAAGAATCAGCAAACAACCTGCCTAACAGTAAAGAAGTCAATGACTACAATGTAAGGAAGCCAGAGGCAAAAGGGAAAACAGAGTGGGGTAAGGAGGTTAAGGCAGAAAGGCGGTACAGTGGATAGAGCTTGGGTCATGAGTTCAAATCTGGTCTCAGACATTCACTAGATGTGTGACCCTGTGTGAGTCATTTAACACTGTTTGCCTCCATTTCTCCCAAATGGGATCACAAAGAGTCATAAACAACTGAGCAATAAGAGGGAAGTTAAGGCACTTGCTTAATGTCACATAGACAGTAATTCCTCTTCTGTCCCCATACCCCCATTCCACAAGCCTTGATTCCCCTACTGCCCTGCCTTTCAACTCCTCAGTGCATTGAGATCATAGACCAAAAATTGGAAGGTAACTCAGGGGATATCTAATTTAATCCTGTCATTTTAAAGATGAAGAATTTGAAGACCAGAGAAGTATGATGACTTGCTAAAGATTAAAAAAAAAAATAGGTAACACAAAATTCAGAATTTGAACCCAGGTCCTCTAAGGTCTCAGCTAAAGATCTTTCTTCTGTGCCTTATTAGCTCCCTCTTGAGACCTTTAATTTTTATATAATCATCATCTCTGTGTGTATCCTCTCATGCATAACTCCCAAGCTAGCCTTCCTCCAGAGCAAAGCAAAATAGTTCAACAAAAGCAAGCAATGGAACAACCACTTCTCATAGCATATGCACCATTACACACCCAGTGATCCCCACCTTAAAAAAAAGAGGAGTTCTGCATTTCCTTATAGTTGCATAGCATGTGAGAGAAAAGGAGTCCCAAGTGAAAGAGTTAAAGTAAGCATCATTGTTCAAGCACTCATTTTTGCTCTAACGTCTAATTAAGATTTGGGTGTCTCAATGATTTAACAGATCTAAAAGCAATGGTTTCTTACAGAAACCCATCATAGTTCAAGGCTTGCTAGCCAAGCATGAAGATCTGCTAATGAGAAATATAAGCTCGGAGTCAGGCCTCTGGATACTGCTATTAAAATGTACCAAATCACGGTTTTAAGCAGAATCGGATAATCATAATGAACGGACTTTTTTTCACTCAGACTATAAACCTTTCCGTTTGATAGATTTATTCATAACTAATTTAATTCATAGTTAATTCACACATAACATGAGCATTGCTAAAGTTTAAAGTAAAATAAAAATCTCTGAGGGATGAAAGGGACCCAACGTTGGCACTGAGATGCCTCTCCTCTAGGGATTTCTCCCAGGATGGAATAGAAAGGAGAAGATCATTGAGGGATAGACAGCCTGGAGGCAGCAGCTCAAGGATCCCTTTTAATGCTTATGAGCTCTGGGATCAAGAGGAAGACATGACATTTCATCCTTAAGAGCCTTGATTTTCTCATCTGGGAAATGGGTTGAATACTGCTCATATAACCTAGATTGAATTGCTTCTCAGCTCCTGGAGGGGGGGAGGGAAGAAGGGAGGGAGACAATATGAATCAAATGGATTTGGAAAATTCATGTAGAATTTGGCTATTAAAATGAAAAAAATAACCTTAAAAAAATAGTGCTCACAGTCTCTATATCAAAGGATTAATGGGAATAAAGTGCCATTCAGCCTTTATTACAATGGAGGGGAGGATTTAGAAGGGAGTGAGTGGGAAGCAAAAGATGAAGATGGATAAAAAAAGGAGCATCAAGAGGACTTTAAAATTTCACTAACAGAGGGGGCAGCTGGGTTGCTCAGTGAATTGAGAGCCAGGCCTAGAGACAGGAGATCCTGGGTTCAAATCTGGCCTCAGACACTTCCCAGCTGTGTCACCTTGGGCAAGTCACTTGACCCCCATTGCCTAGCTCTTACCACTCTTCTGTCTTGGAGCCAATACACAGTATTGACTCCAAGATGGAAGGTACGGGTTTAAAAAAAATTCACTAACAGGGCACATATATACAAGGCCCTGTTAAGTTTCATATACTTGTTTTTAAAAATTGTTAAAAGTAATAATAGGAGCTCACCACTGAGGGAAAAGGGCAAGGACAGAAATCATAGGATCCTAGATCACAGATCATCTAGGCACATGTTATCAGCCAAGAAAAGTTAAATAATATGCCCAAGGCTATAAAAATTCTACCTACAGAGACAGGATTTGAACTCAGGTCCTTCAATTCCCCAGCTAGTACTTTTCTCTACCATACTATGAAATTTACAGAAAACCCTTTTTTTCATTGTATATTGAAATGTTTATGCTTGTTAGAGTTTATAAAGATCATGATATATGAGAAATGTTTTAAAGGGGGAAAAAGGCTACAAGTCTTAAAATTCTATGGAAATAGTTTTATTTTTGATGTCTTGGGTTTGAGGCATTCAACCTTTATCTGTCTGTGAGGGGACAGTCACTCAGGGAATAGAGGGCTCCAGTATTCACTCTGTGACCTTATTTCATCCTTTACTTCATCCCACGTCTCTAGTAGTAGGGATGAGGGGTGCGAGCCCCCATCCCTGACTTCTTTTAGCTCTTTTAAAGTATAGAATCCTTTGAACACTACGCTATCTCTTACCATTTAGGTAAACTTGAGAAAACTGTGCTACCTCCCTAGAGCTCAGTGGCGCCAATGATGGTCTGCACAGCTCTTCCCAATGCCCCTTCTCCCCATGTTCTGGAGTTCATCTGGACATCCCACCTGGCCCATTCTGCATCCAGCCTAGTTGCCACCACTAGCATCTGTGAGAGATGGAAGAATTTTCATTTGAAACAAATCTTCAGCAACTTAAAAGGCTGAAGAGGTTGTTAACCTGTTTTGTGACATGGATCCCTTGGGCAGTCTGAGAAAGCCTCTGCACCCCTTCTCAGAATGATGTTTTAAAATCCACCCTATTAAAAATACATTGGCATAGGGGGAGCTAAGTTGCTCAGTGGATAGAAAGAGACAGAAGGTCCTGGATTCAAATCTGAATTCAAACCTTTCCTAGATGTGTGACCCTGGGCAAGTCACTTAACTCCCATTCCCTAGCCCTTCCTGTTCTCCTGCCTTGAAACCAATACACAATAATGAATCTAAGATGGAAAGTAAAAGTTACTAAAAATACGTTGGATAACTAGCTGGCCTCAGACACTTCCTAGCTGTGTGACCCTATGCAAGTCATTTAATCCCAGTTGCCTAACCTTATGATTCATCTGCCTTGAAGTTAAGTTATAGTTAGTAATAATTCTGAAAGGGAAGGTAAGAGTTACTAAAAAATAAATTGGATTACAATCTGGCCTCAGGTACTTCCTAGCTGTGTGACCCTGAGCAAGTCATTTAACCTCAACTGCCTACCCTTTGCAATTCATCTGCCTTGTTCTTAATTTATATTTTGTATCAATTCTGAGAGGGAAGGTAAGAGTTACTAAAACTATATATGTGTTGGATTACAATGGAAATAGATTATGTTGAAACATATTTTTTAAACCAAGTTCATGGTCTATTGGTTAAGAATTCCAGTTTTGAAATGTCTTTTGTCCCCAATTGCTGGTAATGCCCATCTGATATTCTGTAAATACTTTTTAATCTCCCCCATTAGATAGTAAGATCTCTAGGAGTAGGGCCATAGGATCATGGATTTAGAACTGGGAGAGAACTTAAAGGCTATGAAGTCCAAAATCCCTCATTTTACAGGTGAGGAAACTGAGGTCTCAGATTCCCACTGTTACTGAGAGTTCAATGTGGGAGTTTGACCCAGATATTCCTAATTCCAAATCCAGCATCCTTCTTCCTGCCTACTGTCTCCTTCTTTGTATTTGTATTCCCAGGGCTAAGCTGAGTGCCTTTATCATAGAGGGAGCTTAATAGTGGCTTAGGGAATGATGGATGGGGGATTTTGAGTTAGAAGAGAAAGTAATCAAAATAAGGTTGTTAAATAGCAGGGATAGCTATTTATAAATATATAATAATACATTATATATTTATATATAATATAGCAGTTAATTTATATATATATATATATATATATATATAATATAGCAGAAAAATAGCAGTTAAAAAGCAGGGATCCAGCCTCTTGAGAATGACAGAGGGTTGACCAGCAGGCCATGTTACCTTGTTGGTTCTCCTGTGGACTACAGGATCAAAAGTTGTAAGTAATAATAGATATCATCTACTTCTATGTCCTTATTTTACAGAGAAGGAAACCAAGACCCAAAGAATGATGGCAGTCTGATAAAGTGGTGCAATTGGTGAGTTACAGCACTGAGATTCAAGCCCAGATGGCAAAGAAACTGAGGAGAAGATAGATCTACAATTGGAAAGGCCCTTAGGGACCCTCTGGTCTAATGCTCTCATTTCACAGTTGAGGAAACTGAGGTCTAGAAAAGATGGATGAGTTGCCCAAATATCTACAAAGTAGTTGAATAACAGATGGAAAGTGAGGTGGAACCAAAGAACACAGAGCACTGGACCTGGAACCAGGAAGACTCATCTTAAGAAATTCAATTATGGCCTTAGACACTAACCCTGCTACTCTGGGCAAGTCAATTCACTCTGTTTGCTTCAGTTTCTTTATCTGTAAAAAGAGCTGGAGAAGGAATGGCAAACCATTCCAGGGTCACAAAGAGTCTCTACTTCATTTAAAAATGAAGAAACGAAAGCAAATGACTTGCCCAGAGTCACAGAATTAGTAAGTGTCAGAAGCCAGATTTGAGCTCAAGAAGATATCCACTGTACTAACTAGTTGCCTAGCTGTTGTCTTTCTCATAGAAGAGACATAATAAAAGCTTATTGACTTGATTTGAATGAAGGGAAACTCATGCTATGAGGAAAGAGATATTCGCTCTCCAAGGTCTTGCTTCATCTAGGCTGAGAGGAAAGGAATCCCTGAGTCTGGTGGATTATGGAAATCCTAAACAAGTCCTTGGAATCTAGTAGACTAACCCCCAGGCCAAGCAACAGAGGGACCAAAAAGAAGAATTATACTTTGCTTTTGGCAATGGATTTTCCCTATATTATCTCATTTTGAGAGCTGGCCTCAAAGCTGAGTCCTGCCTTTGACACAGTCACTGCCCAGCTTCTTAATTCTCTAGGCTAGAGTGTCAAACTCAAGTTGAAACTGAAGATATTAAAGCATCCATAAGAATCCTTATGGGGATGTATATGAATTTAGAGAAACACATAGTGTATATATATATATATATATATATATACATATATACATATGTGTATGTGTATTTTTTGAACCCTTACCTTCCATCTTAGAATCAATACTGTGTATTGGTTCCATGGCAGAGAGTAGTAAGGGCTAGGCAATGGGGTTTAAGTGACTTGTCCAGGGTCACACAGCTAGGAAGTGTCTGAGACCAGATTTGAACCCAGGACATCCTATCTTTGAGTCTGACTCTCAATCCACTGAGTCACCCAGCCACCCCCCCCCATACTTTTGAGAGATTTTGTTAAATGTTGATTGTATTTTTACATGTTATGTTAAATGTTTCCCAATGACATTATAATCTGGTTCAGGTCTCACTGGGGAATGTTTCCCCCTATTTGACACCACTGCTCCAGGCAAGTCTCTCCAACTCAGCTGCAGCAAAAAATCAGATCAGCATTGAGAGAAGGAATTTCTTCACCTGAGAGTTGCCTGATCCATGAAATCAGAATTCCAGGCTTCATAAACATCTCTTACTCCCATTAGATCCCTACCACAAATCTATGGGGTAAGTGGTATTATCAGTCTGACTTTATAGATGAGGAAACTCAGGGTGAAAAGTTAAAGGATGTAGCTAAGGTCATGTGGCTATTAAATGTCTAAGGTGGGATGGAAATTCAGATCATGGCAGCCAGGCTCTCCTTAGGGTCTAGAGTGGAAGATTCTGTCCTGATGGCATCACAGACAAAAAGCCATATACTCCCACATCCTCATTTTATGTATAAGGAAGTGGAGCCCCAGGAAGGTCAATGTCACACATGTGGCAATCCTTATTTGCATTTGAACTCAGGTATTCCTGCTCCCAATTTTGTGTTTTCTTTTCCAGCAGATCTCAGTGCCTTCCCTAAAAGTATGATAGGATTGAGAGAACCTTAGAGATCATTTGGCCCAGCCCTTTTGTTTTTGAGAAGAGGAAACACAGCTGGAGGAATGACAGGTCATAAAAAATCAGAGTAAGTGAGTCATCAGTAATTCAAAAGGAATGTGGAATGGAAAAGGAGACAAATTGTTGGGGGGGTGTTGTTCTCCCAGCTACCATTTTAGTTCAATCAATATTTACTAGGCACCTTCTATATGTCAGGCATTGTGCTAAGCCTTGGGAGATATAAATAGGCAAAAGACACTCCTTACCCTCAAAGAGCTTACAATCTAATGAGTTTTGTTGTTGAGTTGTTTCAGTCAGGTGTGACTCAATTTGGAGTTTTCTTGGTAAAGATTGGGAAGTGGTTTGCCATTTCTTTCTCCAGCTTGTTTTACAGATGAGGAAAATGAGGCTAACAGAGTTAAGTGACTTGCCCAGGGTCACATCACTAGTACATTTTTGAGGCCAAATTTGAACTCAGGAAGATGAATTTTCCTGATTCCAATTCCAGTGATCTGTCTACTGCAACACCTCACTGCCTCCCTAACACAGTGACAACATGCCAGTAAATATGTACAAAGCAAGTGAGAATTCAGACTTTAATTACTTCCCACCTGGATTATTGACAAGGCAAGTTGGTAGTACAATGGATAGAGTGATAAGTCAAGAGTCAGGAAGACCTGGGTACAACTCTAGTCTCAGATTCTTACTAGCTGGGTGATCCTGGACAAGTCATTTAACCCTGTTTGTCTCAGTTTCCTCATCTATAAAATAAGCTAGAGAATAGTGGCCAACAACTCTAGTGTTTTTGCCTAGAAAACCTCAGCTGGGACCAGTGGACACAACTGAAAATGACTGAAGAACAATAATAACTGCTGACCTGCTCTCCTAATCCAGCTTCCTGTCTCAAGTCTTTTACCATTCCAGAACAACATAGGATAGCTGTCAAAGTGACTGTCTAAGCAGAAATCTTTTGATCAGGTCACTCCCCTGCTCAATAGCCTCCAGGGTTCCCTAATGTCTCTGGGATGAAGCATAAATTTCTCTGCTTAGTTTTTAACATCCTTTACTTCCTGGCCCCAGCTTAGCTTTTCCAGCTTCATTGGACATTCCTCAGTATTTCACATTCTGCTGTCTAGCCAAACTGGGCTCCTCTTTCTCATATATACTGCTCCATCTCCCATTGCCATTCCTTTGCATGGGTTGTCTCCAATTCCTGCCATGCACTCCCTCCTCACTTGCATGTCACAAGATCCCTCTTTCCTTAGAAGTGAATTCAAGTGCCATCTTGTACGGGAAACCTTTTCTGACCCCACGTTAGAGCATACTGCCCACCAAACAACCGATACATTTACAGAGTCCCTATAATTATTCTACATAATATACATATATATAGACATGCATACATACATATTTCCATAGACATATACATGCCTACAAATATACATACAGGTTTATACATGCATACACACTTAGACATTTGCATATACATACTTGCACACATATCTACATACATGTTTGCACATGTACACATTAGCATGACCGTGCTTACATGTATGTACATGCTTTCATGTGTACATGCCACCTCTGGGAAGTGGTGAGATCCATCATTCTCTTGTTCAGGTATAAAGTCCTCGAGTCTTTTCCATCCCTTTGACAGCACGTTCAGCCCCAGAACTTCAGAGCACTGTTTTTCACTGGATCGGACTTTCCTGTCCCCGGACATCACAATCTTTGGGCAGAAATGTGTTGGGAAAGCCTGGATTTGGGCACCAGATGGCATGATCACTTCCCCGCCCCCACCTTGCTACAGGCTCTAAACCGGTGCTGGTCTGTCTCAGCCAGATGTTTGGAGTCTCTCAATGGCTGAAAACCAAGAGCCCAACAGTGGAGAATTGACCAGACCACTCCTTTATGGCCCAGAGGGCAGGCAGCCATAGCAAACAGCTGTCTGCAAGCTGTGTCCGCCCAGTACGGCCATCTATCATGCTCTTTCCCAGTCTTTGCATCAGAGAACCTGACCACGTTCCCTGACAATCGCTTCTTGGTCTCCCTGGCCTAGAACCTCTCCTCCTAGTTCAAGTTTCCTGCTCCATCTCTGACCTTTCCAGTTACGAATACTGAAGACAACCAGCTTCCCAACTCAATTCTGCTTCTTGGCTTATGTTTCCTTGCCATGCATTCTTGCCATGTAGCAAAAGGACGTTTCCTCTGGAGTTAGAGGACTCCCAATCTCTTCTCTGCCTCTTTCTTTGGGTCATTTTTCATTCATGTTGGATGCTTCTTAATCCCATTTGGGCTTTTCTTAACAAAGATGCTAAATGGACTCGCTGCTTCCTTCTTCAGCTCATTTATAGAGGAGGAAACTGAGGCAAATAGGGTTAAGTGGCTTGCCTTATGGGTCACACAGTAAGTGTCTGAGACAAGATTTGAACTCAAGTCTTTTTGATTACAGCTACCCCAGGCTTTGTACTAATCTCTAGGAAAACTGATAGAAAGAATGAAATAATCCATACTCTCAAGGAGGGTGTATTCTTCCAGTATTTTGGTCTAGACACCAACTCCCTTTGCTCCTAGAGATGACTGCCCCAGTGATTTCACTCATCAAAAGCATGAATATCCTCCCTTCCCACCTACCGGACTCTCCCACCATATCCTTGACGTCTTGTCTCTTTCTGGTTCAGATCTCATGCTCCCTTTTGACCCACCCGCCATGTTCCTGTTTCTTGTCTGAGTGATGCCTCCAGAGATCAGCTCATTTGTAGAGCAGCTCACTCCATGACAAAGCTGACGATTCAAATGATCAGGCCTGCCTACTGATGTCAGATCTTCCCTGATGATTTATCACTCAGCAGTGGAATTTTTCCCCAAGTCCCTTAATTGCATTCTTACGATATACCAGATTTGAAACATTAGAACAGGACAGCCCAGTCTTCAGCCAAGATATGAAGAAGGACATGCCACCAGGTTGCTGGTTGGGAAATGTCCACAAGCCTAGAGAAAAAACGTTGAAATATTTTCCAAATTCTACTAAAATGTCTTTTAATGAAGTCAGCCAATAAAACCATCCTAAATCCAGTCAAATGAATATATGGCTTCCTACGTGAAATTCATTTGTATATTTTTCATATTTTAATGAGCTTATAGGATGAGGAGAGGCAGTGCCATGCAATGGATAGAGAGCTGGCTTCAAAGCCAGGAAGACCCAGATTGGAATCCTGTCTCTGATTGCCTGGGTGACGCTTAGTAAATCATTTGACTTCTTACCCTCTTAGACATAGGTGTCAAACAGTCCCCTGGCCACAAGCACCCTCAACACTCCCAAACTGGGCAGAAGCAGATTAAAACAGAATTAGAAAATGTTTAACAAATATACAAAAATACAACACAATGTAGATAATGTTAATATGTGGTTCTCTACGTCTCTTTTCTTTCTTTCTTTTTTTTTTCTTTTGAGCTTCTCTAAGGTTATAAAATTCAGAGAGGGGCTACTAGGGCAGGAGAACCTGGGTTTTAATCTTGCCTCAGACACTTCCCAGTTTTGTGACCCTGAGCAAGTCATTTAACTCCCATTCCCTAGCCCTTTCCTCTCTTCTGACTTGAATCCAATACATAGAGTTGATTCTAAGATAGAAGGTAAGGGTTTAAAAATACAGTTGTCAAAGGAATGTAGCAGCTCAGTGGATGGATCACCAAGCCTGGAATCAGGAGGACATGGGTTCAAATCTTATCTCAGACACATCCTAGCTAGATGACCTTGGGCAAATCATAACCCCAATTACCTTATTTTTTTTAAATTAAAAAAATCAGAGAAGTTGTCCTCCATGACAAAAGAAGTTGTTTTCCCAACTGGGAATTCCCTCTTTTAATAAACTTATAGTGACAGGCATTTTCCCTATTCCTTTTGACCAGAAGGACCTTCAGGGGTCATCAAGTCATTGCCTTTATTTTACAAGTGAGGAAACTGAGGTTTAGCAAGAGAAATTAATTTTTCCAGGTCAAGAGGCAGTGAAATCATCACAGATGAGACATGAACCCTGTTATTCTTCTATGTGAGTTCTCAATAACAGAATCATAACAGAGACACTCTGGCTAATTGCTGCCCTGATCAGTCAGTGGCTGGCTTAGCTGTGTTCACTATTTCTTCTCTGGACTGGCATTTCCCACAGTTTGTAGCTGACACACCCGGTGCTGTTGTTATGAGCTTGCCTGCTTTGCTGTGATATGGTGGGCAGGATGAATAATATCATCAACCCCCAGTGGGTGAGGAGAACGAGAGGAGTCTCCATGCTCAGCCTCCCTGGACATTCTCAGGGTTACCCAGTGACTCCAAATTTCCATCCAGCTATTTGGAATTGACAGGGGGTAGCATGGAGACTCATTCTGCCTCTTCTAGGTACCAGCTAGAGCAGGGTCCAGCCCTTCAAATGCCAACTGAAGGGAGGGAGGCGATTGAAGTTCTGAATAACACAAAGACTTTATTCTTCATTCAGAATTGATCCTTTAGGAAATAGACACCTGATCTGAGCTTCAGAACTAGCCTTCCAAACATGGACTATATAAAAAAGAAGGTGTTCCATGCAACCCTAAAGAAGACAGAGGAGAGGAGATTTGATGGGGTCTGACTCACTGATTATAACCTAAAGACCTTGGGGATCTTGCCATCTGCCCCACTGAAACAATACTAGGATTTCCGTGTCTCTTTCTCCCTCTCTTCCTCTCTCCCTCTCTGTCTCTCTCTCTGTCTCTCTGTCTCCCTCTCTGTCTCTCTGTCTCTGTCTCTCATTCTCTCTGTCTCTGTCTCTGTCTTTCTCTTTCTCTGTATCTCTGTCTCTGTCTCTATCTCTCTCTCTCTGTCTCTCTGTCTCTCTGTCTCTCTGTCTCTCTGTCTCTCTCTCTCTCTCTCTCTCTCTCTCTCTCTCTCTCTCTCTCTCTCTCTCTCTCTCTCTCTCTCTCTTTCTGTCCAAATGGGTGTTATTTAATGGAGCTCAATACATTATGCATTTATTAAGTGCTCTCTATGTGCAAAAAACAAAAATAAATTAGTGGAAGGCCTGAGAATACAGAGATGAAACAACGATGGGCATCTTCTCTTTCTTCAAAAATGTTCGTCTTTCTGGGAGAATGCAAAATGAACTCTCAAGGTAGAGACCACTGGCATCAAGGTGCAGAAGGAAAAGCTTTCAGTAGAAAGTGGCCTCTGAGTTGAGGCAGCTAAAGATTCTAAGTGAGAAAGAAGAGAGAGCATACCAAGCAGGAGCTACAGTCTCTGTAAAGATGTGGAGGTGGGAGAAGGAATGCTGACTTCAGGGAATACAAAGGGACAAACTTGGCTGGAAAAGTTAGGGTCCGCGAAGGGGAATAATTAAAAATTATCCTGAAAGATAATCTCGAACCTACTAGTTCCAAGTTTTAAATGTCCGTCTTATTCATTGTTTAGTTATGTTTTCTCAACAAAGATGCTGGAGAAGTTGGCCATTTTCTTCACCAGCTCATTTTACACATGAGAACACCGAGGCAAACAGGATTAAGTGACTTGCTCATGGTAACCCAAATAAGGGTCTGAAGCCAGATTTTAATTTAGGAAGATAGGAAGATTTGCTGAGTCTTGCATTGGGACACCTTTAAGCCACAGGGAGATGTGATTTCCCTTTTTTTTCCTGTTTATAAGCTGGATGATCCAATGATTTTCAAGCAGTTGTGGGGTGGGGTAGGGGGAAGATTGGACATATTAAGAACACCAGTTATAACCCCATCAGTCCAAACCTTTGTTCTGTGACCCCATTGCCAAGAGCGGTGCAAAAGTAGGAGGTATATGGGAAGATCTGCCCCATTCTCCACTTTGGGTGTCTTTAGTCATAAACTTCCCACAGTGGCCCTACAGGGCTCTAGATTTTCTTCATTTCTCCAAATGTTTTTGGAATCTACTGGTAGATTTTCTTCATTTCTCCAAATGTTTTTGGAATCTACTGGTATTTCCTACCAGGGGCCATTCAAGGGAACAAATCCTCCACATCCAATATCTAATCCTGAGGAATAGACTGCAAACTTCCTTTAATTTACTCCCACCTGGCTTCATCCATATTTATCCTTATATAAGCACCACAGTACTAATACATTAGAGCAGCTAAAAGTGGTTTCACCCAAGTCACATCACATCTACCCCTCTCCCAGTCTTCTTTCCTGTTTTTTTTTGAGATGTGTTTCAAAAAGCTTGGTGGCACAATGGATAGAGTGTCAGGCTTGGAGTCAGATCAGTTTCATCTTCCTGAGTTCAAATCTGGCCTCAGACCCTTATTAGCTGTGTGACTCTGGTTAAGTCACTTAACTCTCTTGGCCTCAGTTTCCTCATCTGTAAAATAAGCAGGAGATGGAAATGGCAAACCACTTCAGTATCTTTGATTAAAAAAAAAAAACACCTGGAGGGGATCATGAAGAGTTGGACATGACTGAATAACAAGTGAACAACAAGAAAATAAAAAAGCTGCTAAACTAAGACTCTCCGAGATAGTCATTCAATCAATCAATCATAATAATGAAAACAATAACAGCTATATTTATATAATACTTTTAGCTTTGCAAAGTGCTTGATATGTAGTATATCATTTGATCCTTACAACAACTCTCGTGGCTGTTATTATTAACCCCATTTTACCATAAGGAAACTGATTAGGGAAGAAGTTTAGTGACTTGCCTATGGTCAAACAGCAACTAAGTGGCAGCATCAGAATTTGAACTCAGGTCTTCCTGATCCCAAGTCTAATAATCAATTCATTGCATCACCCAGCTACTCTAGCATTGATTAGATCATAAGACTTTATTATTAAATTAATACAAAACTACTGTATATTGGGATTCTTGACCTCAAGGAATCATTTGCTTTTTGTCCACATCTGGGAATTCTTCCCTATAGAGAGCTCCCAGGAAGGAAACTCCTCCCGTCAATGAATATGGGCATCTTCTCAACAACTTATATTTGGAGAGAGCTGCCTGGGGCACTGAGATCATGTGTCTTGCCTAGTCTAATGGCCAATATGGACCAAAGGCAGTGGGACTTACTCCCAGGTTTTCCTGACACTGAGGCCCCCTCTCTACCCCTGCAGGGATTAGAAATGGTTAGATGAGACCCTCTGGGTTTCAGAAGTTGGAGTGGCATTTGCTCTTTCCTTCTTTCCCTGAAAGACAGCACTAAACTGAACAGGAGAGCCATGACAAAGGGAGAAGTCTAGGCCAGCTTTGAAGATCAATGTCATTTCTGACTTCTTACATGCTGCAAATTACTAACTCTTGTCATGCCCTCATGACAAAAAAAGGAAAAAAAAATAGAGGAGGGAGAAGGAGTGGGAAGCAAGAATTAGAACAAAGAGGAATCTGGAAGGGGGAAAAAAGGTCCATTTCTGAAGGAGGGATTTTGTCTGAACAAAGTGTTTCTAAACTGGAAATTCAACTAGCAGCTAAAATTTGATTTGTATGGAACATTAAGCTTTTGCTAATTGATGTGCAAACATAAAACGGGGATTAGAGAAGAGAAGAATTATCTGAAATGTTACATGCTCAAGAGGAAGAAATGAGCCTCAGTCATATCAGGGGCCACCATGTTTATTCAGCTGCCCACAGACATCAACCTCTGCCCTTGGAGGATTCCCTGGAATGCTTTTTTGGACTTTGGGCTAGAGGCTCTGGGGAGAGGATCAGAGATTTCAAGATAGAATTGAACTTGAAGATGCTACAGAGAAGAGAAGAGTAAGTCCAATCTTTTACTATTCCCTCCTTCTCATCATTTACATCCAGTCACAGGTGGATGCTACCACCATTCCTATCTTCCATCCCATCCCTTTTCTCTTAACATGGCTACCATCCTCATTCAGCAGCCTCGTCACATCTCACCCAGACTACTGAAACAGCTTCCTGATGAGGCTTCACACTTCAAACCTCCTTCCTCACCTTCCTCTTAGACTTCACACAGTTGACAAAATAATCTTCCTAAAACACAATTCTGATTCATTCTCAGGAATCTTCAAGTGGCCCCCAACTGCCTCTGGAATAAAATACAAACTCATCCCAGCACTGGATTGTACTGCATCTATTTTTACATGTGAGGCAAAAGAAGACTAGAGAGTTTCAAATGACTTGCTTCAAACCACACAGATAGTGAGTAGTAGTGGATTTGAACTCACATCCTCTTATTTATCACTGCTCCAGATACAGTCTCTGACACTTCATTGGCACTCTCTCCCTCTAGGCTCTGGAACAGTGTTGCTTTTATTACCAGTCACCAATGGATTTGCATTTAAGATCCTTCCCAGTCTCAGACTGGGCTCTCTTTCCAGGCTCAGGACACATTACCCCTCTTCACATTCTCTCTATTCCATCCAATCTGGCCCATTTGTTTCCTCAGTGTGGCTCACTACCTACCAAATCTGTGCTATGCTGGACCATGAAGCCTCATGGAATGAAGGAGATGATTCTTTGGTCATATTCAAACACTATCTCCTATAGGAAGTCTTTTCTGATTGGCCCAGAGGCTAAGCTCACCCTCCTCCTGGCGCCATCTTGGTTTCATTTTACATAGCTAATATGTACTCTTATACGCTTATGTTTTTGTCTCTATCATTACAATATAGTTTCCTTGAGGGAATGGGGAGTATGACTTTTGAATTTGTATCTCTTGTGCTTATCATAGTGCCTGGGACATAGTAAATCTTTTTAAATTTTTGTGGACACCTTGCCTACAATATACTCCTCACTCACATCCTCTTAACATTTCTAATGCCTTTCAATCTAGGCAACAATGGTCATTTCCTTCTTCATTTAACACCACTTCATTAAAATATACCTATTATCTCTATTATTTATTTAAATAAAATAAAAAGATAGGTCTATAAACAGCAAAATTCCTCATCTCCTTGGTTATTAGTTCTTTCTGCTCCTCAAATAATAACATATATAACATATATCTGCTTACATATTTCATATCCTTTCCCACCCCACCCTGAGCAGAATGCTTACTCCCTAATGGCAGAGAGAGACCTTTGTATCCTCAGTGCCAAGTTCAGTTCCTTGCACATAATAGGAAGGTAACCAACATTTAAAGGAAAGGAAACTGAGGCACAGAGAAATCACCTTCAAATCAATCTGTCAACAAGGATTTATTAAATAGGCAGCTAAGGGATGCCATGGCTAGTGCTAATCTTGGAAGTCTGAAAGTTCAAATCCTATCTGAGATGCTAGCTGAGTGGCCCTGGGCAAGTCATTTAACCCTTTAGTTTTACTTTTCCCATCTATAAAATGAGATTAATAGTAGGACCTACCTATTTCACCTCTTGTAAGGATCAAATCTGATAAGTAAAACTCTTTGCAAATTTCAAAGTAGTCTGTGAAGGCTAACTTATAATTAATATTCTTACCTACTTCCCAAGGTTGTTATAAGGATCAAATAAGATAATAATTCTTAGCATTGTTCTTGCCACATAGAAAGTGCTATATAAATGTTATAAATACATATTATATAAATGTTGTTACATATAAATATATGTGCTATATGAATGTTAGCTATTATTATTATTACTATTATTATTATTATTATGTAGCACCCTATGGAACATAGAATATCATACTATGTAGGTGTGGGAAACACAAAGGATCATAGATCAGACAAGGAAAATGAGACTTATAAAGATTTAAGTCAGGTAGAGACAGAGGCAAGATTTGTATCCAGATCCACCCATTGCAAAGCCAAAGTTCTTTGTAAGGGGTCATGGTTAGAATGTGTCTCTCTTCGTATTTCCATCAATTCACCTTCTGTTATAATCATAAAAACATTTAACATTTCTACAATGATCAAGCAATAAATTTGGTTTCTTAGGTCAGGAGGAGCAGAGGAGCCCATTAGAGTCTCCCATTTTGCCCCATATATGCTTAGAGAAGAATCTCCCCTCACTAACGTTTCTGAGATTGTGTAGCAAGTTAAGGTAGGCAGGTTTTCTTTAAGTTGTATTTAATGAGAATTGCAGTTTGGTCAAATAGCATCCTTCTTCTGTCTATTCTTGTCCGTTGCTTCTCAGAAAGGTACAATTTCTCCATTTCCAAGCCTCAACAGTTTTCCAGCTTCACAGCTTCCTTCCCATAAAACACTGGTATTTTATTCTTCTCTTTCTGAAGTACTATACTTTGATTTGGGAGGCGTTGCTAAATCACCCCAATTCACAATAGACCTATTCCTGGCGGCTCTAGTCAAATCGGATGTTGTGCGCTGAGTGCCACCCATCATGTATTTCTGCCTAGCTTGTTTAGGCACAGAATTATAGAGCCAGTCAATATCACAGAACTCAGTTAGTCCAAGCACGGAGCTAATGAGTCCACAGCCAATCCCAACATGATCCAGTTAGCTCCACTCTGTTCTATGACCACAATACCCCCTTCCCACAGAAAGCCTCATCACAACCCCAAACCATCTCATCTGAGTTACCTCATCCCTTTCCAGTATTGTTCCACAACCAGAAAGGATTTGAGATCATCTAGACAATCCACTCAATTCCATTTATGGAGGAGGAAACTGAGGTCAGTGATGTGACTTGTCCTGGGTCTCGTCAGAGGCAGGGCTTGAACTGGTCTTCTCTGTCTTCAGAGGCAGGAGTATTTCTATGATACTATGGTGCCTCCTCCAATCATTACAATTAGCGACATATTGGAGTGTACAGGGTGTTTAGGGAGGTTTACCACCTCTGGTGGAAAAGTTTGCTGAGCTCTATTGAGGGTTGCCCATCTTCCTTTGGTATCCCCCTGACACTCAGTTCTCATCTTTGACTCCAAGAAGCCATAGCATACACAAGGTCCACACCTAGGCAAATCAAAGCATCATTCCATTGGTCTTCAAAAATGATGCATAAAAAATAACAGAGACATCTCAACTGACAAACTTTATTGTACTATTTATTAATCGAGTCTCTTGCAATCGGTGTGACCCAAAGACAAAGCCAGACCTCTGTCTCTTTCTCTGAGAAGTTATGGACCAAGAAGGTGTTCTCTAATTGGAATTGGGAGAGAGGCATAGGGAGGTCTTATTAAACCACCTTATCATACTGAAAAGACAAAATAGCCAATATTCATGGGTAATTTTATTTCTCTACTCCATGAGCTTTCTGATAGTGATTCTTATCTCTGAGGTCACAGGATGCCAAGATGGAGAAAGATAAATAGTGGAAGTATTTTCTTATGTTTTAATGTGGATCCTAGCAGGCAAACTCATCCATAAAAATGTCTTCACTGCTCTTGAAGAAATAATGAGGATCTCCTAACTTCATGGATAAACTGTTGGGCGTGGGTTCAGCAAGAACTGGCTTCAAATTGTATCTCTGGTGGACTCTACTTCTCAGTCATCTCTTCCTGAGCTGCCTTGCCTTTGGGTCAGAAATGAGGTTGAGAAGCACTTATTCCCTGCTCTGGAACTCTGCTCTCCTGACTGATGGTTGCCTTTATCATCCACTGCATCTCTACCCATCCCCATCCATCTTACCAGTCACCACCCTCCTATCATGCAAGTAGCCTTCCTGCCCCAGAATTCTCTTCCAATACTTTCTAGTTCTTAAACTAAAAAATATCAGAATCATAGATTTAAATGTAAAAGAGACATAGGAAGCCATTTGTCCAATGAGAGAAACTGAGGCACAAAATTGTTACGTGACCAGCTTGGGGTCACTCAGCCAGTAAGAATCCAAGGCAAAATTTAAATTCAGGTCTTTCCAGCTTCAAATGGAGTGGTTACATCTATAAATAAATCAACTTTATGCCACATTGATCCTGGAAGGGGTATATCAGTCTTCTCCCCAGTGGCTCCCCTTACTGTCTAATGACTTCCCATATCAAAATACCACTCCCTGACCACCACTTCCCTGTAACAATGGAAGCTTCCTAAGGGCAGGAACTATGTTTCCTTTTATATTTCTAGCTCTAGCACTTAGTAAAGTGCTTGGCACATAGTAAGGGCCAAATAAATGTTATACTTTTTTGTTTGCTTATATGTTTTCCATTGCCTTATACATCTTGGTTCTTATTCTCTGTATGACCCAGGACAAGTAACTCCCCTTTTCTGTGAATCTCAGGCATCTCACTAGTATTTACTGATGATGATGATCCATAGACCAGTGACCAGGAGTTTCTCACACTGATGAAATGGGATCATAAAACTAGAGTTGGAAAGGAGCTCAGAGGTCATTGAATCCAACACCTTTCTATTACTACAGATGGGGAAACTGAGGATTAGAAAATTAGGTGACTTGACCAGGATCATCAAGGTAGTAAATAGCAGAGTCAGAAGGTGAAGCCCAATCTTCTTACCCCAACTCCAGAGCTTTTCCACTGTGCTAACAAATCATCCATCCTTCCTGAATTCTAATGTCTTTGAATATGGAAATTGGGCTAGTATAAGATGATTCCTCAAGCCCTATTCTATGGCCTTTGCCAATGACCTACGGTAGAAAACTCCCCATATGGTAGGAACTAATGAGTTCCATACTCCACAGATACCCTACCACTCATCAAATGCAGTGTCTGAAATCTTCTGAGTCACCCCTTTGCAACTATGGTGTCAAAATCCTTGTGTGAATACACATACATAAATATGTGTACATATGTAAATAAATATATGCATAGATGTATGCATAGATAGATGATAAATAGAATCATAGGAAGGATGGATGAATAGATAGAGATAGATTCACATATACACATATACTGGAATTCTCTGAGCCTCAGTTTCCTCACCTTTAAAATGCAAAGGTTAGGAGCAACCTCCCAGGTTGCCCCACTCATGCTGTTTTGCTTGCCAAAAATTCAACATTAGGAATAAATCTTTACTTTTAAGCTAATAAATAAATAAATAAATAAAATAAAATGCAAAGGTTGTAAAAATGATTACTGGGATATTTAAGTCAATAATACCATGGCCATCAGGCATTATCATCCCCATTCAGAAATAATCTCGTATTAGATGAATTGGGCAAATGTTGTTCCAATTCTCCTCCACTAGCAGTTGCCCCAGTCATCAATAGATCTCTGAAGTTGTAATCATACGACCCAAAATCCAGGGGGAGGGGGATTATTGTATATAAAAAATGGAGTGGGGAAGCAATAAGCATTATTGTCCTTTCTCAGTGGTAGTGTTGAATTTCCCTACCCTATGTCAAGTGAACCCAGAGGCTCGTGAACAAATTCTCCTTATAGTGTCATGTTTCTTCAAGCCTGATCATATGATGACTTTAATTTCAATGACCAATGATCACTCATTGCATTGGATGATGGATCATAGATACAGAGTAAGAAGGAGTCTCATAGGCCAACTAATCCAACTCTGCCATTTTACAGATAAGGAAAATGAGATTCATGGAGGGGAAGTGACTAAGGATAATAAATATTGAGCTGAAAGGATCCTCAGAGGCCATCAAATCCAATGCTCTCTTTTTACAGGCGAGGAACATGAACTCCAGAGAAGATATATAACTAGCCCACAGTGACACGGATAGAAAACAGAAGCTGTGGGATTTGAATCAAGGTCCCCAAACTCTAGAACCAGTATTCTTTCCAAAAGTTAGGAAATTCAGTCTTTAAAATAAAAACAAAATACGTACTTATGATAAAAGATTATCAGAATGATAGACAAAACATGGGTATTTCCATTCCTGAAAACCAAGACAGCAAGGTCATAATCCTATTGTCTGGTACTGAAGAGGGAATTTTGAGGTATGAAGTATTCAATAATATTACATATCTCCCATTCTCCTCCACTCCCCTTCCCTTCCATTCCATCCTTTCTGCAGTGACCTAAATTTTAAATATCCTCTTATTATGGAAGCAATAAAAGTCTTCTTTTACCGCTTTGCAATTCCAGCTTTCAACTGTTCCACTTATGAAATCATTCAACATATACCTCCATGCCATGGATCCTCTTTTGCTCACATCATAACCCTCTCTTTGAATTTGGTATTCAAATACAAAGTTTCATTATTTTCTTGACTGCTCAGAGAAATTATAGAGACCATTGATATTCATATGTGGACCTGTTGTCACCCTTCATAATGAGAGCACAGATGAAGCAAATGAAAGCTGGAATGAACAATCCTGAATGAATAGGAGAATCAACAATCCCACACAGGCTGCTTCCATCTCTGTTCAAAAAGCTGGATCACTGACTTGTCTTGATTTTTTGGCATCCCAGATGGCCATTCTTGCTCTGTTGGAGCCAATCTGTTAGGTAGACAGACCTTTCTGTATTTGCTATTCTGACTATATGATCCACCCAGAATCCTTTCCTTGCATAAAAGGCGCCTCCAACACATATGCTCCCTCTGGTCTCTTATGAGACTTTCCTCATTAGTCATGTGGCCCTATCCCATAGCGAAATACCCATCATTTCCTCCAGTATATGCTGAGTGACTGTTTTGGTATTTCCTGTATTTATTTTTTTGGTCCAAGAGTTCATTCATGTTTAATAAGGACAAAGACAAAAAGGATTCATTTATCACTTTGAGCTAATTATGTTTCACAGCTACAGATTGATTTTTAACCTGATCAAAGACTGACCTCTAACCCCAACCACAGGTTGACTTCTAACACAGTTATAGACTGACCCATAACCTCAACCAAAGACTGACCCCTAACCTCAGCCATAGAGGGTCCCGTAACATCAACCAAAGGCTGACCCTTAGCTCCAATCCCAGACAATCACAGCCACAGACTGACCTCGAACTTCAGCTATAGGTTGGAACCTTGGCTCTATAAACTGCTGTCTATGTGACCAAAAGGAAATCTGTCATTTCTTTAGGGTTCCATTTCTCCATTTGTAAAAGGAGAGTTGGACAGGATGATTTTAAAGTCCCTTCTAGTTCTAAATCTACAAGAATCCATGATGGGTCTGAGCAAGCTATGATGCATCACAGATCATGAATTCTCTAGGAGGAATAGGATCATGGAATAGATCTGTGATTTCTATTTGAGGTAAGTTGCCCAGCCAAGATAGGGCAGAAAACCCTCTGAAAACTATAATCTTGGAACATTGTCCAAGGCACTGAGAAGTTACATGATTTGTCTACAGTCACACAGCCAGTTTATATCAGAAGTAGAATTTGAACTCAAGTCTTCCTGAAATCAAGACTGACTATGAAGTCATTATGCCATTCTATATGGAACAGTGGATAGAACCCTGGTTCTGGAGGCAGAAAGACCGGAGTCCAAATTGTGCCTTAGAATTCGTAACTGGTAATGACCCTGAGTAAGTCACATAACCTCTGTCTGCCTCAGTTTCCTCAAATATAAAACAAGGATAACAATAATAGCTACCTTTGAAGGCTGTTGTGAGGATCAAATGAGAAAGTATTTGTGAGGTGTTTAGCATAGTGCCTGGCACATAGTAGGTGCTATGTAAATGGCAACAATTTTTATTAAGTCATAATTTCCTGACTATGTAAGAGAAGGGATATGACCAATTGTCACCAAAGTAATGTACCATGGGAAAAAGGCAAGCAATATAATAATAGCATGGCAAAACTAGATCAATGCAATGGCCATCCAAGATTCCAGAGGACCAGTGATAAAACCTGCTACCCACTGCTTGACAGAAAGGTGATTGATTCAGGTGCAGAATGAGACAGACATTTTTGGTAATGACTGATATGAGAATTTGCTTTGCTTGTCTAGGCTTATTTGTTACAAGACTTTTGATTTACTTTCTTTATTTTACTCTGCATTTAGAGAAGAAGGGATTACAAATACTTGAAAATGGAAACGATTTTTTTTAAAAGGAAGAATATGAGTTGGTCGCCCAGAAATGGGGATGACCAATATTGCTGCCTCATTGCTTTCTCCACACTATCAAAGAGAAAGCAGGGAAGGCTTCCAGAATATCAGATGCACACTCTGGAGTAAGATTTTTGGGAGGACATGGACAAGAGAAGCACAGCATGAAAATCCAAGAATGGTATGCCATCTTGTAAGCTTCTTGGGATCAAGGACCATTGTATTCCATCTTTGTATCCCAATATTTAGCACAGTGTCCAGTGCATAGTAGTTGCTCACTACATATTTAGATAGATAGAGTGATAGATACATAGACAGATAGGCACAGATAGATAGATACATACCTAGATAGATACAAAGAAATATAGATACAT
The DNA here is from genome assembly GCF_027887165.1 of Monodelphis domestica. Taxonomy (NCBI): domain Eukaryota; kingdom Metazoa; phylum Chordata; class Mammalia; order Didelphimorphia; family Didelphidae; genus Monodelphis; species Monodelphis domestica. The sequence goes on along the minus strand of NC_077228.1, from coordinate 519,282,984 downwards.
AGATACTTATATACATACATGGACACATAAATACATAGATATGTAGGCACAAAGATCCATAGATAGAAAGAAAGACAGAAAGAAAGAAAGACAGAAAGAAAGAAAGAAAGAAAGAAAGAAAGAAAGAAAGAAAGAAAGAAAGAAAGAAAGAAGAAGAGAAAGAAAGAAAGAAAGAAAGAAAGAAAGAAAGAAAGAAAGAAAGAAAGAAAGAAAGAAAGAAAGAAAGAAAGAAAGAAAGAAAGAAAGAAAGAAAGAAAGAAAGAAAGAAAGAAAGGAAGGAAGGAAGGAAGGAAGGAAGGAAGGAAGGAAGGAAGGAAGGAAGGAAGGAAGGAAGGAAGGAAGAAAGAAAGAAAGAAAGAAAGAAAGAAAGAAAGAAAGAAAGAAAGAAAGAAAGAAAGAAAGAAAGAAAGAAAGAAAGAAAGAAAGAAAGAAAGAAAGAAAGAAAGAAAGAAAGAAAGAAAGAAAGAAAGAAAGAAAGAAAGAAAGAAAGAAAGAAAGAAAGAAAGAAAGAAAGAAAGAAAGAAAGAAAGAAAGAAAGAAAGAAAAGAAAGGAAGGAAGGAAGGAAGAAAGAAAGAAAGGAAGGAAGGAAGGAAGGAAGGAAGGAAGGAGGGGAGGAAGGAAGGAAGGAAGGAAGACAGGAAGATAGAAAGATAGACAGAAAGAAAGAAAGTAAGAAAGAAAGAAAGAAAAAGAAAGGGAGGGAGGAAGGAAGGAACAAAGATGCATGAATGGATAGCTAGAGAGATAGATATAGATATAGATAGATACTTATATACACATGCACATACATGTTGTTTCATTCATTAGATTGCCAGCTTGTGGAGGCCAAGAACTTTTTCACTTTCATCTTTGTATTTCTAGCACCTCCCAGAATGCCTAGGACATAGCAAGTGTCTAAGACTGACTGATCGATTGATCGATGAGAAATGGCATCCATATTAGGGAGATCGTAGACTCACTGGAGTGTCAGAGTCTTGAAGTGTAGGAAGTGTAGGATTCCTGATCAATAACAGAGTATGGTAGAAGATACTTGACTATTAATAGGGAACTGTAGAGGATCCCTGTTTTAGGGAAGGACAAAGAATTCTGCATTCAACAACCAGGCAAACTGAGTTGACTAAAGAATTCCATTCTATACCCAAATAGTTTGGTAACTCGGTTTCAAAGTTTAATATTTCAAGCGATCTAGTCCACTAACGAATGCCACTCTGGATTCTTTAATATTGATGTGTCACCAAGTTTACCTGCCCTGCAGCAATGTTGGCTCAACTCTCCTCCAGATTTCTATCCTTAAGGTCTGTTATAAAAACTGAGCTCCCAGCTTCACTGATTGTAAAAGAATTATTCCAGGCTCTTTCCTTTTATTCTGATGAAGGCTTTCCAGCAAGGGAGAGCAGGGAGTTCACTCAAAGAAAAAAGGCCAAGCCTGCGGTGTGACAGGAGGACCGATCTGGTCCCAAGCCCAGAACTTGATAACACTAGGAAAAAGTTTGTTTGTTTTCTCCCTTGGGAAGGAAGCTGCTCAGGCTTTTTATTTGTTTTGATAGCAAAGTGTTGCATAAAATAACATGCAAGAAGAGTGTGATATAAACAAGCCCTCAGCGCAGCAGTGAGCGAAGGAGCGAGTGAGCAAACTGGGTGTGAGGCATGTTAAATACAGAATAAATAGCTTTTGCATTGCCAAATGGCAGCCAGGCCTCAGGGGTGAGATTAACCAGTTATCAGAAGAGATCATTCAGCCATAGCCTCTAGTTAGATATCACTGTGCACGTATGTGTTTTAACAGATGTGTGTGCATATACATACTGAGAATCTGCCTTCAAGACTCACCTACTCCTTCAGGAAGCCTTCCTTGATTTCCCCAGTCATAAATAATTTTTTCTTGAAACAATTCTAGCATTCATCATGCTCTAATTTTTAAAAATAGAATACAGTGGAATTGCTTGTCAGCACTGGGAGGGGAGAGGGGAGAAAGAGAACTTGAGTCATGTAACCATGGAAAAATATTTTTAAAAATTAATTAAATTATATTTTAATTTCTAAAATATAGTCATTTAGAATAATACCATCTTAGGCTTTTAGAAATGAGTGATTTTAAAACTGAGCCCTGGCAAGTTGAAATTACATGCCCAAGGTCACACAGACTCAAGTAAGTGAAAGAACTATCCTCCTCAGTTTGTCAGGAAGAGGAGTTAGGATACAAGTAAAATAACGGTGGTTCTGGAATCAGAAGACCTTCCCTCTGGCATGTGGCCTGCATTCATCTCTGGATTCATTTCCTTATCTATAAAATGTGGGGAGGTAGTAGGACCAGATACTGCCTAAGGTCCTTTTGACTTCTAAATTTGTGATCTTATGATCTATAATCATGAGATCCCCAACTTTAACTGCCCTGTGACTCAGTTTCCTCAACTATAAAATGGGAGCAATGAAAGAGATGGTCTCTAAAGTCTCTTCTCACTCTAGCCCTATGACCCAATGATCTTCTGGTACAATTAAAGGGAATAATGATTTATGGAGTGCCTTCTATGTGCCAGGTACTAAGCTAGGTACTTTCTAAATATTATCCTATTTGATCTCCACAACAACCCTATGAGGTAGACGCTATGTACATTTTACCTTAATTCTTATTTTGTAATTGAAGAATTTCAGGCAACTAGAAGTTAAGAGACTTGCCCAAATGTCCATGGTCAAATTTGAACTCAGGTCTTCCTGACTCCAGGACTAATGCTTTATCTGCTGTACTACATAATTGGCTTCTATTGTTTCTATTGGCTGTATCAGTCAGTCAATAAGCATTCATTGTGTTCCAAGCACTGTACTAAGTGCTAGGCATACAAAGAAAGGAAAACATCAGTAGCTACTTGCATTGAGTTCACAGTCCAAAGAGGGAGTCAATGTGCTAAGCTGGTTTATGCATCCTCTTCAATATGAGCGAAATTGGATGTCTTCCGGTGGCCAAGCCTGGATGAGCTCCTCTATCTCCAAGCTTGTAGTTAACGTCTATGCCATAATCTTCTACCCATCTTTGAAATCTCCCTCTAGACCCAGCTTTGGACAGCCTTGCTTCCTCATTGCTGGTGTATCTTGTCCAGACCAACCCTAGCCATCATGTGTGTTCCTGCATAGCGTATTGTCAACTCTGGGAGGGGAGAGGGAAGAAGGGAGGGAGACAACATGAATCGTGTAACCTTGGAAAAAAAATAAATTTACAAAAAGATAGCAGAAAACAAGTTTTAATAATCTTGGGTTTCCTCCCCCTTTCTTCCCTCATGATTGGTCTATGGCCCTCCCTACTATATCTTGAGAAGGTGGGGCCCAAGGCATTGGCGCGATATGACCTTGTTCCTCTTGGGGATTTTCTGTGGCCCACAATTGGGCTCTGATGTCCTGAGGAACAAGGACAAGGAATAAATACCTTTCAGGGGAAATGTGAATGATGACAGTGTGTCCTGAAAATTCCACCACAAAGCTATATATCTCATTCATCATGAAAGAGAACTCTATCCTTGCATAAATGGGACAAATCATCCAATCACTCTCATTTTTCTATCACGCTGTAATAAGGGACCACACCTTGACTAAGCAAGCCCAACAGTCCCCCGGGGCAGGAAACTGAAGCCAGATCCAGGTAAACCCACCAGGGAAAGGTCTCAGTAGGGGAGCACATGCCCCCATGTGCTTCTGGCAAGCTGCTGTTCCCACCAGCCTGCTGAGTGAGTGGTCTGCTGTGTTTACTCACCTCTGAAGCTGTGCTGAATGAGTGCCTTTCTCCTGGCAGTAGTTGTATCTGCCTTGGGATTTGGCCCAGGAGACAAGAAGCTCACTCTTACATGCTTCTTTTCCTCCACTGCCCCTGTCATAATACTTCCTGTCTCCTCTCACACGGCTCTCCCCTGAGCGATGGCAATGTTTTGCAGGATGCAACATGCTGGGGATATCTCATAGTCTCTGCTGGGGCAGGGCTGGAATGTGCCACTAGATTTCTCTGAACAGCTGAAATAGGCTTTTAAAATGTCAGACATCCCTCAGATTCCCTGCTGGTCCTATATGCAGCAGTATAATTTTCTCTGAGGGAGGTTTGTGGGATGGAATTGGTACCCAAAGTCAGTTCTTCAGAGAGGATGGCAAACATTTATTTGAGGGCTTAGAAGTGTTGAGTGCTATGGAGGGAAGAGAGGGAGGGAGGGAATAAAGGATCTGAAGAGGCCATACTGATCACATTTTTATTGGGAAGCGTATTTATGTTTAGTGACTTGTTCAAGGTGAGATAGCTACTGGTCATCAAAGATGGAATTTGAATTCTGGTCTTCCTAACCACCAGATGTATCTACCAAGCTAGTCTCATGAACTACAGGATTAACTCCATCAGCTTAGAGTTTGAGAGCTAGAAGGGACTAGTTTCCATTTTCATCTATCTATCACCATATTACCCTCATGATCTAACACACACAGTGCATTTAGAAAATTTTACATTATATAGTTCTAATACATTATAGTGAACCAATTTTATGACCATCATTTCATATAATTCTCATAAATATCCCCAACAACTTGGGAAATGTCCCACCAAGTTGTCTCCCGATTTGCTTCAGTAAGAGGAATTATTTATCTCCCAACCCACCAAATTGAGAGATGATTTGGGTTCCAAGAAACCCTTGCTTTCCTCAAAGCAAAGCTTAAGTACTTCCAACATGAGGCCTTTCCTGATACCCTCCTCTATTTGTTGTATACTTAGTATTCCTTCCTATGCAAAATGCTTTCACATTACTTAATAAATACTTAGTATTTCCTCAGTTGTGCATATTTTGGACTCTTCTTCTAAAATGTAAGGTTATTTGGGGTGAAAATGGATGTATTTTTGTATCGATAAGTGTCATACTTATAAGGCCTGGCATGGCATCTTGTACATTCGTCGAGAAATGAGGTAGAATGGACCTGAGATTTCATCAGTATATGGAATTTCCAGTATGGAAATTCTTATTCCCCAAAGCATAGCTTCAAGTCAACTTCAATTTTCAATCTTAGGGACAGCTAGGTGACTCAGTGGATAGAGAGCCAGGCTTGGAGATTGGAGGTCCTGAGCTCAAATCTGGCCTCAGGCATTTCCTAGCTATGTTACCTTCAGCAAGTCATTCAACCCAAATTGCCTGGCTCTTTACCACTCTTCTGGCTTGGAACTAATATTTAATATTGATTCTAAGGCTAAAAGTTCAGGGTTTTTTTCAAAAGAAGTTAACTGGGAACTTAAACCCAATATTTAAGGACAGAATTTGAACCCAGTTCTTCTCAAGTCCAAGGCTTATACACTAGAAAGAGGTACTATGATATGATAGAAAGAGCAATGCCTTGAGAGTCATATAATCTAGGTTCTAATTATCTCTGAGACTTCTTATACCCCTTGAGGAAGTCTTCAAATAATTTGTCCTCAGTTTTCTAATCCATAAAATGGAGGAGGGAGGACTAGATGAACTCCCCAGTTCCTTTTACCTCTACATCTATGATCCTAAACATGTGATCTTGGATAAATCACTTGACCACATGGGTCTTGAGTTTCCTACTCTGAAAAATGAAGAAATTAAACTAGAAAATCTCTCAGTTTCCTTCCTAGATTCATGGAGCCTGTCACCTTGCACATAGTAGGGTTTTCATAAACATTTAAGTTATTGAATGAAGTTTTATGTGGGAGGAAATGGATTCTCATTCAAGAAAATTGAATAGTCCAGGATTACCCCCAAACTAGCAGAAACTTTCCTCTCAATTCATATTATTAAATCAAATACCTTTTGACTCACCCCTCCAGCCCAATAAGGTGAAAAGTAGACTCTTCTGTCATTGACCACTTTCCAATCAACCAACCCTAAACGGAGCCCCAGATGTGCCCACAAGCCCAGCAGTCTGGGCTCCTTCCCCTCCTGTAGTTCGCACACACCAGTTCTCAAGACATTTTACGTTTACATATTGTTATTGTGGTCACATATCAGCAAAATAAATAATGTGAACCAGCTTTCTCAGGTGTGGTATTTATGGCTCAGTTTGTGGTGAAAAACAGTCAGAGTCAGTGGGTAAAAACTAATTTACAGTAATGTCACCCTGGATATATAGCAAATAGCTGCAAACAAGTATGTACAATATAATTAAAAATATGATAACATTATAAAATAGGATGATGGCTAGTTAGAGAGTCAGATATATCAAGGAGGAATATGCATATATCACATGAAATATTGCCTCAATTACTCGAAGTCATCAGCTTAGGCTCGTCATCGAAAATAATCCGTAGCAAAGGCAGCCTTCAACTGACACGCGGTATTAATTTCCACATCTGGCTGAGTTCCTTTTCAATTGTATGATGGGCGAGGATGAGGGAATCAGGGGAAGGATGAGATTCATTTTATTTGCCCCCAGGGGCCAAAACTAAAAGCAGTGATTGCAAGTTACAACAAAGCAGATTTCCACCTGACAATAAGAGAAAACTTCCTAAAGATCAGAGCTGTCCAGAAGCAGAATGACATACCTGGGAAGACAGTGAGCTCCCTTCCTTGGAGATCCTAAAGCCATAGGCTAGGTGGCCATTTGTCAGATGTAAGAAAGAGGGGATTCTCTCCAGCTATGAGCTGGACTAGAATGCAAGTTGCTTGAGAGTAAAGACTACGTCATTCTTGGTATCTGTATCTCACCTTCTAGCCGGGTGGCTGACAGGTAGTAAATAGATTAATTGGCTAGATGACTGCCAGGGTTCCTTCCATCTCTGGAATCTCTGAGATTTCATAATAATGGAGATAGCACTAGAATGAGAATTGGTGCTAGTCCCACCTTCATCAGTTATTAATCCTAATAACTGACATGCATAAAAGGCTTTAAGATTGCAAAGCAATATTTTGATCAGTCATTTTCAGTCTTCATGACTCCATTTCTTGGCAGAGATATTGGAGTGTTTTGCTATTTCCTTTTCCAGCTCCTTCGTCTGATGAGGAAACTGAGGCAAGTACAGTTAAGTGATTTTTCCAGGGTCACAAAGTCAAGTGTTTGAAGCCAGATTTGAACCCAGAAAGGTGAGTCGTCCTGACTCCAGGCCTAATTCTCTATCCACTTTACCACATAATTGGACTGCAGTACAATGCACAAACACACACACACACACACACACATTACCCATCTCTCCCTCTATCTCTCCCTCTATCTATCTATCTATCTATCTATCTATCTATCTATCTATCTATCTATCTGTCTGTCTGTCTGTCTGTCTGTCTATCTATCTATTGATATAGATCAATAGATAGAGACCTAATCAGTATTTTACTCTCAACACAAGCTTATGAGTTGGTTAGAATAGTTGTCCCCATTTTGCAAGTGAGAAGACTGAGGTCAGAGAGATTTTGAATACTTCACCCATGTTTGCATAGTTAGCAAATGTCAGAGGCAGGTTTCAAAACAGATCTTCCTAATCCTGTAACATTCCACTGCCACACTGACCTTAGACTAATCATTTGGCTTTTCTGGACCTCGGTTTTCTCATCTATAAAATGAGATTGTAGTGAATGTTCCTTCCAGTCTAAAATTCTGAGTTAATGGGATCGTGAGATTATTCAGTCCAAGCCTTTTAATTTTACAAATGAAGAAATGAGACTCAGAGAAGTCAATGGAATTGCCTAAAAATTATCTGGCTTGTTAGCAATATCCAAGAGAAGAAAATGGTTAAAAGGGCATTGAAACCCAAGAGATATGTAAAGATGGTAAAAGAGAAACAATCTAACTGTTGCCTTTGATAGATTCAAGTATAATATATTCCAGAAAGAAATGACTGAAAGAATATGATAGTTAAACTACTCTTCAACCATTGTTGATAGACAGCAGAAAAGGGAAGTAGAGTAAATAGATATCCTAATTAAAAAAAAAAAGGAAATGAGGTCAGTAAACCTGACTTAGCTGCCCAGAAAAATTCTAAAATCAATTATTAATGGGATGGTTTATAGAATTTAGAAAGGGAAGCAATGATGAGTAAAAGCCAACACAGGAACAGTTCTAACTAAGACAACTGCATCTCCTTTGTAATAGTTACTAAACTGAGGGTTGATGTCTACTGTGGCCAACTGGACTTACTTGTTCCCTGCCCTGTGTTTGAATCCCAGGTTTAAGAAAAAGGAGCTCTGATGTATCCTGTTGCAATGTATTGCCATGTTACTTACCAGCAAAGATAAGAGTATCTGAAGGATCTAAGCATCTAGCTAGATCTCCAGCATTTCCTCCTCCCCTTGACTTTAAATCTCTTTGTTGAATCCACTCACTTCTTCAGACTGGTTAAAAAGCTTCCAGTTTAAGAAGTGGGTGTTCTCTTGATGTAGGTCAATTCAATGAGATTACCAAGCATTTATTGAATACTGTAGTAAGGTAGTAAGGGATTTGAGCAGGAGCAAGCAGACAGCAAGAGATCCTGCAAACCAACATTCCACACAGAACTCTGAGGATCTGGGGAATTGAACACGCATGCAGTTTCTGGGAGCAGTTGGTGGACTCCTCTGAAAGAGGGACAGGTTACTGATTTTCTCTGGCAGTCAGGAGAGTCAAGAGGGTTTCTGTCTGGTATTTCTGGGGTGGACCCAGAGAACCAGTGATTCCCTCTTCTTTGGCTTTCTTAATATTCTGCCTGTCCTTGCTGCTGTTGGTGCTGCTGCTATCAAGTGGATATCAACAGAGCTGTTACTGGGACTACTGCTTGACTCAAAGAAGACTCCTGGTTGTAAGATTCTTTGGCTCTTGTCCTTGTTCCTACCAAACCCCCCTAATCTAAGTTACTACTTTAAGAATTTAGTTTAAAATAATTATAGAAGGTATAAGGTTTTTAATCTCTGTTTTGGGTTAGAAGTTAGGTATTCCCTAATTCCCTTTTCCCCTCCTCCCTTTAGCTAAATAAAACTGTTATTATATATACATATATATAATTAATTTTGGCAGTATTTACCACAGCAAGGTAAATTATGCTAGATATTTAAGATAGCTGAGTATTCATTTGGTTGCATATACTTCTAAGCATGCATAGCATCTCCTTCAATGTACCAAAAGTTCCTTACAAAGAGGAGATTTTTTTACTTTTGTTTTTGTATTCCAGGCACCTAGCAAAGTACCTGGCATGTAAGTTACCACTGGTTAATTAATCAATTGATTGATGTTCTGAATAAAAAGGCAGAAATGAAAACAGTCTTTATCTTTAAAATCTTTTTTTAAATTTTTAAAAAATTTTTTCAATTTAAGTTAAAAATGTTTAACTCTACTGAAGGAATACAACATGTACATGCATCACTATATATGCATACACACACACATACATATATATATACAGACTTCATATCTATATACCAAAAAGTATATATATATACATATATATATATACTTACTCTATATATTTACATATATGTAGATGTAGATAAATGCACACTGATATGTGTATGTGTATAAACAAGGTAAAGATCATGGAAAAAAGGATTGCTAATTGGGGGAATCGATAAAAGTTTTGTTTGTGTAGGATATGACAGTTGAGCTGGTCCTTTAATGGAAGCAGGGTTTCCAAGAGATGGAGATGAAACTAAGATATCAATGCACTGGATTTTATGAAGATGGGAGATAGAATGTTATTTGTAGGGAATGGTAAGTAGGACAGTCCTCCTAAGTAAACCAAATAATCTATTTGATCCACAATGAAAGAACTTAGAAGTACCAAACAATAAGTTAAAAGTACAAAGAGCATGTCCAATTCAGGGGTCTGGTTAGTGAAGGAATGCTAGTGGGTCATCTTTTATGAGAGGCTGGGCAGGAGCCCCCTCATGGTCTCAGAAAGCTCGAGGTTCATATTGGCGAGCTATGAATATTCTTTTCCCATTTGTTTATTAGCACACATATTTTATTCCTTATTATCCAAAATTTACAGATTCTTAGCCTGTACCCAGGCCAATTGGTACCTGACTTCCTAGATGAGAAAAGGAAACTCAGGGTGCTCTCTTCCCCAAGTGCAATCCAAGAAAGCAGCCACATCTACACTGGGTTCTTTGAGGAAAAGGTAATAGTGGATTTAAAGAAAACATCAGTAATGGATGTAACATGCACCCCAGAGAGGGAGTAAATTGTTGGCTGGAGAATTTTGGTTTTAATTAAACAGGTAATGTATGCTTGCATTTAGTCCTGTAAATGAAAATGTATTCACTACAGAGTTGCTGAATCCTATTAGATATCCTGTACATAAGCAGTATGGGTGATTACCACTGATTACTGTACTATTAGAGGCCTATGTCTGGAATGCCTTTATTGTGGCTCTGGTACCTCTGGAGAAAGTTCCCAAGTGCCCAAGAGATGAGGAGGGCTCCATCTTGGCTTGGGATTCCATTAAGGGCTTTTGCATTAAGAAGACAAATAATGGGAGCCGTGAGTGGTCTTGGCAGATGGAGAGCCAGTCCCAGAAATGGGAGGTCCTAGGTTCAAATCTGGACTCAGATATTTCCTAGCTGTGTGACTCTCAGTAATTCAGTTAATCTACTTGCCTAGTCTTTACCGTCTTCTGCCTTGGAACCAATACACAGTATTGAATCCAATATGGAAGGAAAGTTTAAAAGAAGAAGAAAATGAAGAAGACACACTTTATCCACTGGGAAATGTTTGTCCTGCCTTCTGGAGAAGGGGAGGGAGCATATGTGACAGACAAGTGACAGAGAAAATGGTTAGTACTTGCCTTGGCTTTGGGTTCTTCCCCTACCTTTCCTTTTTATGTATCTTCTCACTTATATTATCATATGGTCACCTGCCTTCAAAGTTTCATCCCCTCCCCTCTCCACCATCCCCTCCTACTCACCCAAAGTAACAATTCTCATGTGTAAGGAATAAGATGCTCTGAATTAGTTAAAATTCATTATTTTTTCCTCCTTGCTAGTTCATAGATTCTCAGAGTAGGGGGGAGAAGCAGTGTAAATCTTGAAATTTCTCAGACTTGTGAATGTTAAAAATTTCCACATTGAGGAATCCTCCATTGGAACAAATTCCCTACTGGGAACATTCTCCATCTTGATGTGAGAACTTGCCAGGATCAGAAATGGGAGGACCTCTACTCCACCCGTACTTAAGACTGCTTTAGGGGAGAAAACTCCTTGCTAAACAATGAAAGTACTTGGACCCATGCTTATAATAAGGCAAGGAGTTCTTTGAGCCATGCCTGTTTTTTAGAATTGATACAATGGGATGCTAGGTACCTAAAAAGGTCGGGCAGGTTTTCTCTTAATGATATTAGTCGACTCAGCTGTGTTTTCTCTGGTTCAGACTTACTGAGGAGGTTAGTTGACTTAGCAGGAATTCAGATGGACTGTCTTTTAGAAAACATCTACAGTGATTGGTAGATGGAAGAACTTAGGGGAGGTGACATAGGAAAAAACCTCCTATATAAGAAAAGGAATCTCTTGAGCAAGGGATCCTTGGAGGCTTGGCGAGGCTGGGAGATCCTTGGAGATAGATCCTTGGAGATAGATCCTTTTGGAGGAGGCCCTTTGAAGATCTCTTGAGAAGAAGTCCCTTGGGAGACTGATTCTGGCTGGAAGCCCCTCTGGGGAGATTCTGTTCCCCAGACATCCTTGCTTAAGACAAATCTTATGGTGAGTGATAACTGACTGGGTTCTCTCTTAAGGCTTAGGCCTGGCCAACCTATTTTTTCTCATTAATTCCTTTTCTCTATCCTTTGCCTTTTCTTTAATTCCTCATTGTATTATTAATTAAAGTCTCTAAAAAACCCAGTTGACTTGGGCATATTCGTAATTTGGGAATATATTTCCTGGCGACCACCTTATATTTGATTTAAAAACCAAGACACTGTAGTGAAACATATTTTCTGTGGTCAAATTTACTCACCCTCTCTTATATCTAGCATAATTTGTATCTTCCACCATTTTAACTCACTACAGTTTACAACATCAACCATTTTAACTATAACAGCAGTATTCATAATATAGTGGAAAGAGAATTGAATCTAGAGTCTGAAGACTTGGGTTCAAATTCTTCCTTAGATGTTTGCTACTCTTATGGATTTTGGCTCAAGTCACTTCTATAAATAAGAGGTGGTTGAACCAGATCACCTCTGAGTCTTTGACCTTCAACCCTAGATTCATCTTCCTTCTGACAAGCAATCTTACACAGGTCTCTTAACTTCTTCATGCCTGTCCTTCTCTGTAAAAACTGGACTAGGTAGATTCTAAGAATCCTTCCAGCTCCACATCTGGGGTTCTCTGACCTCCTTTGTCCTCTCAACCAAACAGAACCTTCTCAATACTTCTTGAGAGCTAAGTAGCTAACTGGTATGACAAACTCATTTGTATTATGGTATCACTGGGTAGTAATGTCTGATCTTTCCAAATATCATAACCATATTTATCTAGGAGCTTCCAGATTCCCCTGGTGGTGGAACTTTTAGGAACCTAGAAGCAGATCACTGGTAGAATTTAGGAGGCATTGAGGACTGCCCCAAATGATTCCCTATAGAGTATGAAGTTGTTCCTTAGCCTGATTTGGCCTCAAGGAATATAAAGGGAGAGGCAGAAGAACCTGGAAAAGAGTAATGGATTTGACTTCAAAAGATGTGAGTTCAAATCCTGGTCCTGATAGACTGCTGGTTAGTACAATGATGTGAGCACTAGACTTGGAATCAGGAAGACCTGAATTCAAATACTTCCTCAAATACTTACTACCTGTGTGACCCTGGGAAAGTCATTTAGCCACTTTCTGCCTCAGTATGCCCACCTATAAAATGGGGATAGTCATGGCACCTATCTCCCAGGGTTGTTTTGAGGATCAAATCTGCCAATCTGAAAGCACTATATAAATGCTAGTGATTATTATTATCCATTGTTATTATCATCTCTGTCATCAGGGTAAAGTCAGTTTATTAAGTGAGCATTTTTTAAAAGTACCTACTTTCTCTGAGATTTGTCTCTCCATCTGGGAAATGGAGATGAGAGTATCTTGACTTCATTGGCTAGTTGTGAAGAGGGGGGAAAAAAGACCCTACTCCATCACTTTCCCCCAAAGAATGCTCTTAATTTAGGGAGTGAACGGGACTGAACAATGACCGAATCATTCATATTAGCCCTAAGTATCTACCCAGTCCCAAGACACAGTGCTTAGCCATTTAGTTTAAAGATCAAAGAAAGTTAGGAAATGACTGAACAAATTGTGGTGCATAGATTCAGTGAAATATTAGTATTCTATTAAAAACACAATGAATATTGTCTCTTCTGTTTTGCTGCTTGCCTGGCATATGAACAAGAAGAATAAGCTACTGTGGTCCCCCAGGAGGCACAATGGCCTCAGACCCTCACTTGCTCCTTCCTCCATCATATCTACTTTTCCTTATTGTAAGTGAAAGGTTACAACCTTCTGAGTTTCAGCAAGTCAGAATATAAAAACAAAAGTTAAAAATGTATTTTGTTGAAAAGAAATGGGAAGCTGTGTGACCCTGGGCAAGTCACTTAACCTCCCCTGCCTGGCCCTTATGACTCTTCTGCCTTGGAACCAATATACAGTATTGATTCTAAGGATTTGAAAAAAAAATAACCAGAAATGGGAGTCATTAGTCTCATAATAATGTTATGCCTCCCCAAGGCACATCAGCTTACATATTCATCCTCCTCAGTGCCAGACAAGGAAATGTTCCAAAAGTCAAGGCCAGCCAGCAAGATCTGTCTATACTAGGTCCAGACTCTTGGACTTGGCTTGTGGAGACATCAGCAAAAACACATCCACTTCCCTTAATAGGGCCCAGGGGTTAGGAGAGGTCTCTAAATCAGCAGCACCATTAACTCGAAAGCCTTTGCTAGTCTCTGCCTCAAGGCAGTCAGTGGGGAGGCAGGTCCTTGCCAGTTCCTCCACTCTGTGGAAGCCTGCCTCATTCACCTTGGTAACCCCACTAAAAAGTCAGGGAGACCACATCAGGATGCAGATGGAGAGCCTCGCTCTGATAGGTCCTTGGCCCAGCCTTGCCTCTTCTTGGAGGGAGCCAGACTGCAGTATCCATCAGAAAGGAGACAGAGCAGCTTACAGAAATTATTCCTCCAGCAGGATGAGGCAAAATGAGGTAGCAAAGAGAAGACTGTGAGAGAAATCAGAGAAGCCAGGGCCTCACATCCTGGATCTCCTCCAGGGACCTCATAGTCTTGAGCAAATCACTTCAGGGAATCCTAGACTTAGAACAGGAGAGGACCTCAAAATCCTAGTTCAAACACCTTATTTTACAGATGGGAAATCTGAGACCTGATGAAATTGACTTTCCCAAAATCACACAGGTAATAAGCAAAGATTGGAACCCAGTTCCTCTGATTCTGGAACCAATTATGTTTCCATTCGACCACTCTACTTTTGCCTCAGTTTCCTTCTAGTTAAAATAAGGGCATTGAACTAGATGGCCTCTGAGGACCCTCCATCTCCGAATCTATGTATGATAAGACATTGTAGTGTAATTGAAAAAATGAATTTAAACCCTAGCTCAGAGAGAGAGACAATCCTAAAGTCCAGAAGATGTGAACTCAAACCTAACCTCAGAAACTTACTAACTGTGTGACCCTGGGCTAGTCATTGTACCCCCTGTTTCCTTAACTATAAAATGGACTTCATAACAGCACTTACTTCTCAGGATTATTGTGATGATCCAATAAGATAATGTTTATAAAGTGCCTGGTACATATTCCCCTCCCTTCTTCCTTTCCCTTTGTGATCTAGATGATTCAAGCCTTTTCCAATCCTCCCTTTTGTCATCTAAAAAGTGAGGGAGTTGCATTCCATGACCTCTAAGGTCCCTTATCAATGATGATCTTGGATTATTTTGCCCATATCTTGAAAAGGTTATGGTGAGAACACAAAGTAAAGGTTAAAAAGCTGGCCCACGCTCTGCATGTGACAATCCAGCTTTGTCTGCATTGCTCAACTGCCCTTTTTCAATATCAACTAATTCAGTGACAATTCCCATGAAGTTGCTGCAGGTGAGATGTCAAGTGACAGCTCAGAACAGAGAACAGCTCCAGCTCAACAGAGCAAGGAAACATGGAGCAAAAGCTGCTACCTACAAGAGCAATGGCGTTGGGATGGCGTTCTTTGGGGAGCAGGAGAAAAATCAGACGCCAGCCCTGCCCTCCAGGAGCTCACGGCCACTCTGGGGATATGAGACTGATTAGAAAGTCAGACAAGGCAGGACTAAATAAAGTAGGATTAGGAGAATGAAGAAAGGAGAACCAGGGAAACAGCACACCAAGTCACAGCAATGGAAGGGGAAAATTCCAAAAGGAGGGTCATGTAAAAACAAAAGACGCCAATAAAAGCTTTGATAATGAATGAAGTAGAATCAGGTCAGAGACAGAGAGAAGGGGGAGATAGGGAGAAAGGGAAGAGAGAGAGAGAGAGAGAGAGAGAGAGAGGGAGGGAAGGAGGGAGGGAGGAGAGAAAAAGGAGTAGTGAGGAGACAGGGAGGGAGGTAGAGATAGGCAGGGAGAGGAGAGAGATAGGATAGATAGACTGACAGACATGGACAGAGACCGATACAGATATCTAGGATGGATGGATGGATAGATGGAGAGGTAGAGAGATGGAGGATAGATAGATAGATAGATAGATAGATAGATACATACATACATACATACATACATACATAGGATTTATGGATGGATAGATAGATAGATAGATGGAGAGATGGAGGATAGATAAACTGACAGACAGATGGACAGAGACAGACAGACAGATAGATAGACAGATATCTAGGATGGATAGATAGATAGATAGATAGATAGATAGATAGATAGATAGATAGATAGATAGATAGATAGATAGATAGGATTTATGGATGGAGAGATGGAGAGATGGAGGATAGATAGATAGACAAATAGATGAACAGATATCTAAGATGGATGGATGAATAGATAGATGGAGGATAGATAGAGATGGAGGATAGATAGATAGATAGATAGATAGATAGATAGATAGATAGATAGATAGATAGATAGATAGATAGATAGATAGATAGATAGATAGATCATATGAATAGATTGATGGATGGGTGAATGGATAGATAAAGCATTTATTAAACTATGTGCCAACCATTTTATTAAGTGCTCAGGATACAAAAACAACAAGGGAACAAAACATTCTCTGTACTCAGGAATCTTATATTCTAATGGAGAAAACAATATTAAGAAGATCTGGAATGGGGAGGGGAAGGGAGAAGAGAAGGAGGTGGGAATAAGCATTTATTAAGTGCCTACCATTAGCTAGGAATTCTGCTTAGTGCTTTGACAAATATCTCATCTTAAGGAGAGAATGAGAATAGAGAGAGTGATAGATGGCACAGTAGCTAGATCACTGAACTTGGAATCAGGAAGCTTCATCTTCATGAGTTCAAATCTTCCCTCACACACTAGTTCTGTGACTGTGTACAAATCACTTCACTCTGTTTGCCTCAGTTTCATCATCTGTCAAATGAGGTTGAGAAGGAAATAGCAAAGCCTTCCAGCACCTCTGCAGGAAATCCCCAAATGAGTCCTGAAGTGTCATATAGAACTGAAAAAGGACTGAACCACAAAAAAGTATAGGAAGGTGGGGGAAGGAGAAGGGCACCTGTGTGGAGACTGGAGAATTAGCTGTGAGTAAAGGGAAGAGCAGAGCTGAGGCTTCTCCTGACTTAGAGGATTTGTGGAGGAACTCACTCTCTAGTTAGAGAGAAAGTCCCAAGGCCTCTAGACCTGGAAGGGAGATTGGAGGTCACTGATGAAGAAGCTCAAGCCCAAATAGTAGGGTGTACACAGGGACTAGGTGACAAAGCCTGCATTTCATCTCAGCTTCCATGGCCTCCAAGGCCCTCGTTCTTTCCATAATACCATACTTTGCTTTATTCCTCATGTTGTATTAAGTCCTGGGTTTTAATCTCTCCTCTGACGTTTAGTGGTCCTATTGTGACAAGTCCTTTAAAAATCCTCTGCCCATCTCCTGCCCCATGTGTAGCTGTGGGGGCCAATGCTTCAATTTTATTTTCCATGAACTCCCCTTCATGCTCACCACAGTCCATCCAAACTGCCCTCCTTAGGAGACAGACTCTGAACTAGCTTCCACCTCTGAGTCTCCACGACATCTTAGTGAGAATGAAAAAAAACAACATGTCGGCCTGTAGCTGGGAAGGTACAATTGGACTAGATTGAAGATGACCTCACACTTCCAGGGAACTGGAAAGCTCTGGCCCCTATCAGAGGGATTTCAGACGATCGGGCATTGGAGGTAAAGGCAACTAGGAGAGGGATATTCCCAAAGGGGAGGCCATTCTTGTGCCCACTATATTATACCCCCCTAAGCAGTTAGTTGCTTTCTGGTCTTGATACTATGGCAATTGAAATAGATGGGGACAGAAAACAATGTGCAGCACCCAAGAGGGGAAGGATATAGCATACACAGCCTTGAAAGCATTCCCCTCAATTAGAGAAAACAGAGGTAGCTTAATATAATAGAGTGAATGCATACTTTAAAAGATATGAGTTCAAATCATGATGCTACTACTTAGATTCAGTATGATTTGGGCCAAGACTCTTCTCAGCTTTTTCATCCATACAATTAGATTGGATGAGTTAATCTCTAAGGTCCCTACTGTCCAAAGCCCATGTCCCTGTAAAATGACTCCCTCTGTGACCTTGGGTAAGTCATTTAACTTTTCTAGCCCTTACTTCCCTCTTCTATAAAATGAAGGGGCTGGACTGAATGGTCCCACCCAGATTTAAATCAAGGTAAAATAAATGGATTCCTCCGTCATAGAAGACATTTATTTTTCCTTTGGATAGAGTAAATTTTAAGAGGAACTTGCCTTCCAGGATACACTGAGATCCTCAAAGGACACCTCAGCCCCTGACAGTCAAGATTGGGCCCAGACTCTTTAAGGCAAAGCCACAGACAGAGACAGAGTGGAGAAATCCTTCCTCTCATTTAGCCAGAACTGACTTTCCTCTTTTCTCTCCCCCTTAATGACTCTCAAGCATCCCCAGGAGTGACGGATCAGGTGAGCCCCACTTTGAGGAGAAACAAAAAGTCAAAACCACTGTTGTCACCTGCCAGCGCCAGGCAGAGGCCTTTCATGAGCCAGTCAAGAGGATCAAACAGACAAAAACCCAGCGGCGGGTCTAGCCTCACTGAGGAGGCAGAGTGGCAGCCTGGCCATTGTCTGTCTATCAGAGATCATTAAGCAGCCCAGGTGAAGAGGCACTCTTTGGAAGGAGCTCTAGAAAGAGCCACGTGTCTGCCAGGTCCCCGCTGCCACCTTCCACATTCCTAATGGGCTTTGTCACTGGAGCCTCCCAGCATCCTCTGCAACAATGGCAGGCTGGGATCCAGGGGCATCTGTCCAATCCAGTTAGTGAAGCCAAGACGGTCCCCAGCAATGTCAAAGCCCCGTAATTAACCACGCACTCCTGGCTGCCACCTTTCCAAAAGCAAGACACCAGCTTTCTGAGACAATCAGAGGTGACACCAGCTTCTTCACTAAATGAATTAATTAGGGAGGGCTTCATTCAGAGAAGGCAGCCCTTCCCATAGACAGTATGTATTTACTTAGAGCTATTACCACATAATATTTACAAGATACTTCACATACATTAATTACCACCTAATGAACTCTGTGGCTATGTTATCAATGTTCTGTCAAGGCTGTAAAAAATTATTTTTCTTTTTTTATCACCTGGAGGGGGAAAAGAGGAAAAATTAAAATTAATTGCACACACATTAAATGCTTATTTTTAATAGGAAACTTGCAAATTATATGAAAATGCAAAGCTGGCTGGGTAGTAAATCGAGAGAGAATAGCACGTGCGTTCTGAGACACACACCACTATTTTTATGAGTGAGTTTTACAATCCATTCATTATTCTGTCTGTCCTTCTGAAAGCTGGTTATTAGATCGCCTGTACCCAGGTACATGTGAATGGCTGCAGAGCTGGTCAGGAAAACCAGGACAGCAGAGAAGATTCCAGCTTCCAGATTCCATCTGCCCCAGAATCCCCGGAGGGAGACCCCCTCCTCTAGACCCATACGTAGGACTCTCATTGCCAAGCAGTCTCATGGCATAGACAGAGAAAAGGGGCTCTCTAATGAGGCTGCCATATTGCACCATCCACTCACAGGACCTTGCAATCCATTAGCACCCCCAGATCTTTTTTTAGATAAAGATCTTTTTTCAGATTTCCTGTAGCTTTCCTGCCTCCTTTTGTGTGTTCTCTCTTCCCATTAGACTGTTAAAGCTCCTTGAGGGCAGGGATTGTCTTTTGATTAATTATATCCCCAGTGGTTCCCATTGTACCTGGCACCTAGTAAGCACTTAATAAATATTTATGGATTGGATTGGATTAGATTTACAATGTTGTTTTCTTGAACTCATATTAAGGCTTTACAATTCATCATTGTGGAATTTTATCTTACCAATGTTTAGCCCAGTTTTCTACCTTGTCTGTATTTTTTCTTGGATCCTAACTCTGTCATGTACTACAATACAATCCCTCCTAGCTTTGTGTCATCTGCAGGTTTCAGAAAGAGGATGTATCTCAAGGAATACACAGGGATGTACTGGAGCCCGCGAGGGCATTTACACCTTGGACATTGGCAACTCTTATAGATTAGATCTCGACTTATTCATTGATTGGCTATACTTAATAAAGTGACAGGGAAAATGTTAAGAAGACAGATTAGCCTTAAAAGGGTATCATGTGTACATCCCCTCCACCTAGCTGGTTGCTAAACATTTACTAGCACACCGCTGCATGTATTCCTTTTAATCAAATCATTGGCTTTCTCAGTCTGCAAAAGATATTGCCCTTATTCCTGAGGCACTCCATTGGAGACCCCCTCAAAACTATCATGGACGCATCAGTAATTACTCTTTAAACATTGCCATCCTATCAGCTTCGAATCCATCATATTGTACTATTCTCTCCCTCTAGTCATTTCCATAAGAATATTCAACATATTCTGCCAAAATCTGGGTAAGGATGAATGGTCTGTCCAATCAATAATCCTGACAAAATGCTGGACCTCATTTGGAGTATTCTTGACAAAGATATTAGAATGGTTTGTCATATTCTTCTCTAAGGAAATTTTACAATTGAGGAAACTGAGGCAATCAGAGTTAAATGACTTGCCCAGGGTCACACAGTATCTTAGTATAAATTTGAATTAAGGATAATGAGTACTGCCGAATCCAAATCCAGCACTCTATCCACTGAACCATCTAACCTGACAATCTCTTCTTGTTAATGACAAGCTAGTTTTTGATGATCACTGCTTCAATTAAAGATATTAAGTAACTATCTTGTTAATAATTTGTTAATAGAACTTTCTCAGAAATTTAATTCAAACTCATTGGTCTCGTATTTCTTTATTCCCTTTTCTTCTTTTTTAAAAAATCAAGACATTTGCCCTTCTCCAGTCCTACGATACTTCTCATGTTCATTGTGCCCTTTCAAATATCACTGAGGGTGGTTTTGGCAATCCCAGCTGTCATTCAGCATTCAAGGATGTAGTTCATCTGGGCCAGGTGACTCCAGTTTGTCAAGGACAGCTGAGGGCTCTCTTACTGTCTCCTTACTTATCTTGGGTATCAGTTCCTACTTCTGATCTCTTCTTTCCAATCCAAAGGTCAGTCCTGGAAGAGAAAACAGAAGCCAAATATGACTTAAGCTGCTCTGCTTTCCTCACCTCTATAGCTCCCTTCAAGGCTCAGCTCAAGTGCCTCTTCCTATGAAAAGCATCTCCTGATTCTTCCATTTGTTAGCACCTTCTCTTTCTTCAAATTACCTTGAACTTGGCTACCTTCACAAATGTGACATCCCCCCAGTAGGGTGGAGACTCCTTAAAGGGAGGAACTTTTTTATGAGGGGAGATGGATGGATACACTGCTTTGTATATTGTAAATATGCAATGAGGTTTTGTGGAATTGATTTAAATCTCTCAGCATGCTGTCGTTTTTTGAGATCCATAAAATCTTTCCCTTCATCTAGGTGGTAAAGGAGTTAAAGTGCCAGGCATGGAGTCAGTTCAAATGTGACCTCAAATTCTTATTAGCTATGTGACCCTGCGATTACTTAACCCTGTTTACCTCAGTTTCCTCATCTGTCAAATGAGCCAAAGAAAGAAATAACAAACCATTCCAATATCTCTGCCAAAAATAAACCCAAATGGAGGCATAAAGAGTTGGACCCAGTTGAAAGGACTAAACAAGAATCCTTCCTTCTTCTCCTGTCCTCCTCCTTGTTTTATCGTATATCCCTCTAGGTCATTTCTCTGGTTTTTATCGATGACTTTCCTGCCAGCCATATGGTCCTCTTTTTACCCCATGCTTTCAATCATCTGTGAGGTCTTCAGCATCCAAACAACTTAGCCACATAATGCTTTAACCTCTTCTACTCCAACAATTGGCTCCACACTGTTTCAGGTACTCCTTGGCATAGCTACGTATTAGACATATCCATCCTTCACAATATAGCCACAAGACACAAAATTTGGAATACGCATTCTTGAAGTATAGCCATAAAGATCATAAAATTATAGATTAAAAAACCAGAAGGAACTTTAGGGATAACTCAGTGTAGCTCTTCCCACCCCAAACCCCCAGTTTACAGATGAAGAAACTACAGTAAGAGTTAAGTGCCTGAGAATCAAGAGGTCATTGGTCTAGAGTTAGAAGAGACATCAGAGGCTGTTTACTCCAGCCCCCTTATTTCACAGAAGAGGAAGCTGAAACCCAGAGATGAACTGCATCTCAATTTGTAAATCCCGCAGCATATAGAAAACTGAGCTCATAATCCTTTCCCCAAACCCATTCCTTCCTATGTCTTCATTATTTCTGTAAACAATATTCCCATTTGCCCTGTTTCCCATGCTTCTAACTGTGGAATGCTTACAGTGATTTGTGAACAACCACATCTTTGATCCTTCCCTCAACCTCACCTCTCATGTTTATTAACCGGGTTTTAGTTCTCCCATCTATTTCCTTCTCTCTGTTCCCACTGTTTCACTATTTTAACAGGCTCCTAACAGCCCTTCCCATCTCCCCACTCTCCCTCTCTGCCTGATTTTCCTGACCACTTCCAGAGTGTTATTTCTTAAATGCAGGTCCAGGAATGATTCTCTCCTATTCAAAAATCTTCAGTGATGCCCTTTGGGCTACTAAATAATTGGACTCTGTTGCCTGGCATTCAAAGCCCTTGATAATTCGCCTACAAGGTCTTCCATATTTTCAGGGCCATCATCCATCTTTTTCTGTAGCTCCTTCCACTCTCTACTCCAGCCAATTTGGAGACCTCTATATCCCTCTAACATGAGATTATTGATTGAGACTAAGACAGGACCTTAGAAATACTTTACTTTCTTGTCCCTATGTACTTTCTGGTTCTCTTTGAAATTTGATATTTGATATCAGGATATTTGAAATATCTTCCTTTCCCCTCTGCAGCTTTCAAATGTCTACCTATACTCTAAAGCCCACCTACAATGCTATCTGTTCCAAGAATTATTTTCCCGTCTCTACTTCCTAAATTATACAGCATTATGTTTTACATCTCTCATAGACACTAATGCTATAGTTGTTTATCCTTCATTTCTTTTTTTTAACCCTTATCTTTCATCTTAGAATCAATACTGTGTATTGGTTCCAAGGCAGAAGAGTGGTAAGGGCTAGGCAATGGGGGTGAAGTGACTTGTCCAGGGTCATAGAAATTAGAATGTGTCTGCAGTCAAATTTGAACCCAGAACCTCCCTTTGTGCTGACCCCACTTATCTCTCAATTCTGAAGAGGATTAATAGCATCACAGGGTGACGACTTGACTTGTGCATAGAACTGGATTTAAGTGAGGCAGAGTTGTACAAAGTCATCAGCCTCACTCTTTCTCCCAATCATAAAGGTCCAGTGGTAAGACAGAAAACAGGACCACTGATGATGGCTCCAGACTTAGTGGATGACTTTGGTGTCTTCCATATCAGACAGACCAAGCTCTAAGCATGTCACAGTGCCTTCATCCACTGGCTTCATGGTCACTGGAATAATTGTTCTCCTCTCCCCCCCCCATCCCATTCTGTCTGTGAAAGTCTTTACATGCTTGTTCTAAGACATCCCCCCAACTCACGAATGGGTTTGAAGCCGGTAGATTATCCTCCATCTAGTTTAGCCTGTCTGCTGAGACAGTTTTGCCAGGGTACAACCACTGACCACACTATGAGTTGAGTGGAAAAGTGGACCCAAAGAATATTGAGTCACCCTGAAAAGGATTCAACAATCCCTTCCACCAAAGGAAAGCATCCTTCCTGAACCAGCTTATACATCCCAGTGTTATAGATTGTCTTACATCTATTTGATCTAATTACATCTAGTTGAGTGGATCTGTGGGATCAGTGATCCCTTCAGTGGCACAGTCACAGTCCTCTCCTCATCTTTTATACCTGTTGTCCATATCCTCCCAATAGGGATTCTCAGAATAGGGTCAATCCTAGGCAGAGAAAATTTTCATAGTTCATGTGTATGTTTATTACCTGAACTACCCATCTCTGTTTCACATCCCATATCTCCCATATAGTATAGGTTATGCAACATCCCACATGAGAGTCCTGTTTGGTAATAAACTCTTTATACTGTAGCCCCCCCCCATTTCTCTTTCCAATACCCTTTGGGTTATGCAATTTTCATTCATTCAAAAATATGGTGTTTTGAGATTCATAGTCTTCTAGAATCTCCTGGAGAAGATTAATATTTTTGAAAAAAAACAGAATCTCTGTCTCAGGAAGTAAGTTAGGCTTCTGGAAAGAATTTTAGCATTTACTGAATGCGATCCATATTGCTTCCTCCCATCCAAATTCTAGACCAAGACCAGGCTAGAGGTACCTATGGACCAGTTCAATGAACGCCATCTCTAAGTTTCATTGAAAATTCTCTTCTTTTTATCCTGTTGTTCCAGGAGAAGTTAAACTCTAAGAGGGCAAGGACAATGTCTTGTATAAACTGTGATTCAGCCTTAGTATCTGATTGCTATACGCACAGTGGACACATTTATTATGTTTGTTGAATGACAGAATGATCAGGGAGTTTAAATCTAGATGGGGCCATTCACAAGCCACTGTAAGAATTTTAGAGTTTATTGTTATGTTATCAACTTATATAGTGTTTGTATAGCATTTTGCAAACCTTTAGGTGCTATATGAATGCTAGTAATCATCATCCTAATCATCATTCTCATCCTCACATATATATGATGCCCTTAATCCTGTAGCAGAGATTGCCCAAGATTTTCCCTAGGACCATTGACCATTCAAAAAGTCTGATGGTCACATGCCCCATATG
This sequence comes from Monodelphis domestica, assembly GCF_027887165.1. Lineage (NCBI taxonomy): Eukaryota > Metazoa > Chordata > Mammalia > Didelphimorphia > Didelphidae > Monodelphis > Monodelphis domestica. The sequence goes on along the minus strand of NC_077228.1, from coordinate 519,258,616 downwards.
CAACATGCCCCAGGCAACTCACCTGCCTCCATCAAGACTTGGTACCTTTTGAGAGACTTTCAGTGCTCTGGGGTTGGCTGCAGTCTGGAGAGCACTCCCAGCGCATTTGCACATTTTCTCATTAAAGTTTCTCATTTTATGATCCTCAGTCAGAGAGGTTCTTTTATAAGCATACAACTTGTGGCAAGCATATGAAATAAAAATACAGCCTGAACATCTTATTCCAAGAAGAGGATTACCGAGCAGAGAAGAGATCTCATTGACACCAAAGCCTGCTGGAAATGATCCAGACGAGAGGGAAATTGAATATTTTTCTTAGGCAGCATCCAGGGACAGCTTGCAATGCTTTTTTTTTGGTACAAATATGAAAATTATATATTGAATTTTCTTCTTTCTCCTCCTAGAAGGTATACTTGCACAAAGAAACATCATGACCTGGCTCTAGCATTCTTCTTGGATAGATTTCTTGTTGTATACAAATGAGAAAATGTGATTTAACAGAACTATCTTAATTTGCTACCAGATGTGATATGGTAGAGGTTGTATAATACAAAGTACCCTCAATAGGAAGACAGGTTGCCCGTGTTTTAGTCTGGGCCCTACCACCAATGAGATATATGGCTCTAACCAGTTATTTCTCCTCTCTAGGCCTCAGTTTCTTAATCTGTAAAATGAGAAAATTTCCCCTTCTGTGCTTCCATGAGACCATTGTTTTATAATGAAGACATGAAATTAATTAACCCTATTTGGATCCACATCTAGATTATCTTAATGAACAAAGTTGGATTCAAATGTCCTGTGCACTCACTGGGAATCAAAGGTAATTGAAGTGGGAAAAAAGAGAGAGGAGGGAGAGGAGCAAGAGTTTTATGTAGGGGCAATTTTAAAATATCTTCCGGAGTGTAATCACAGGTGGCACAGTAAATAGAGTCGATGGGCCTAGAGTCAGGAGGACTCATCTTCATGAGTTCAACTCTAGCCTAATATACTTATTAACTGTGTGACCCTAGGCAAGTCTTTTAACTCTGTTGGCCCCAGTTGCTCATTCATAAAATTATCTGGTGAAGAAAATGGCAAATCACTCCAGTATCTTTGCCAAGACAACCCCAAATGGGAGACAAAGAATTGGATTCTAATGAAGAAATGACTCAACCACAATTACATAATCAATCACTAGACCATCTTTGAACCCTGCTTGAAACTGAGCAAGAAAATGAACCTGGGAGTGAGAAGGGTTCTGAGTGTACCTCTTTTTAGCTCTGCATTTCTGAATCAGCCCCCATACTCCGGGGTATCATATTTTCGTGATCACCAAGGCCAGTCCCTTTATTTTGGAAACAGAATCATCTCAGGTCCAGAATAGGTAAGAGATTTTCTCAAGCTCATTAGTAACAAAGAGAAGTTTTAAATGAATTCCTCTGACTTCAGATCCAATGATTTTCAGAGTGTATCTCTAGTAACTCAAGCTAAGGGATAGTGATACATGGATCCAGGTTGTCTTTTAGGAGTCATTTTTATTGTTTATTTGGGACCAGTCCATGCTCTCAAAACTAAGAAAAAAAAATCTATGATGGGAAATTTGAAAGTCTCTTTTTTGAACCCCCCCAAAACATTCTTTTATTTTGAACTTATTATGACTCCAAACCAAGTAGGGAGTAGTAGAATATACTATAGTATAATAATTAGGGGTCTGTCACCTCTATTTTACTTTAGAATGTTGACCAAATCCCTTCCCCTCCCTGATCTTCATTTTCTACATCTGTAAAATGGGAATAAAGGAGCTGGCCCTGCTCTCAGATAAATTTCCCAGCTAAATCAAGCGAGATGAAAGATAGTGGAAAGGAGTTATGTAGACATTACGTATTAACTTATGTGGAAGCTTGTTATTAAACGTAATTGGTAAAATAAAAGATAAAGTATCTTTATAATAAAAAAAAACATATTACTTGTCCTAGGTCTTTACAGCCCAATATCAATTCCAAAGCCAATCACTATGAGCTAACTACATGAGATTGAAACATCTGAAAACCTAGTTCTGATTTGGATATTAAATAGCTCAAGTCAGCAACATTCATCAGATGATTTTTCAAGACTTGGGTTCCATGTTAATAATCTCTACTGGATTATAAACTCTGAGGACTGTGTCTGATTAATTTGTGTATCTCTAGCACCAATTGCACATATAGTGGATGTCAATGTTGTAACTAGGATGGGACAATAGGGGCTTTGGACAAGGGGTCCAAATTTCATAGTACTGAGAGCATTTTCTGTTCTTCTGGACTAGCACAGTTACAGAACTAGAAGGAGACTTCCAAAATCATCTAGTGTGAAGAACTCATTTTACAAATGCAGAAACTGAGGCACAGAGCAGCCATGGAATCATAGACTTAGAATTGGAAATGACATTGGAGACAATCTATTTGAACCTCTTCATTTTACAAATGAGAAAACTGAGGCCCAGAGAAGGCATGGGCTCATAGGTCTGGAGGATGAATGGACCTCAAAGTCATTCTAGTTTGACCCCATCATTTTACAAAGGAGAAAACCAGAGCCTAGAGTGGTGATCATTTCTAAGATCCTATCTTTAAAGTGGGAAAGAACCTAAAATGAAATCTAGTCCAATCCTCTGCTTTTGTACATAAGGAAACAATAACAAAGGGAAGAGAGAAACTAACAGATTGAAATGGCCCTTTTCCTTTGAAGCATCCCATTCCAATGAAGACAGATCAAACAAGCCCAAAGAAGGCATTAGTAGAAACCCAAGAGGAGCAGATCTAATTAATCTAATGTGCCTGTAACATACTCTGATGGTTGCTATGGGTCTCCTATTTTCATAGGGTTCTTGCCAGCTTCTTTAACTCTCTGGAAAGCAGGGACTAATGGGGGCAGGTAAATGGCTCAATAGATGGAGCTCCAGATCTAGAATCAGAATGACTTGGGTTCAGATCTGGTCTCAGACACTTCCCAGCTATGGGACCCTAAGCAAGTCACTTAACCCTGTTTGCCATGGCCAAAGCCAAGCCTTAGACTGTTGGGACTTGTATTCAAATACTGCCCACATAGATCCAAATCACCCAAGTCTACAAAGGATGACCAATGCTTTCTGAGGTAGAAGGGAGGTGTTCTGGGCAGAGCATGTTATTTTGTGGGCTCATAATGATTATAACAAACATCCTGTCTTTAATCTAGTTGAAGTCATCCTTCTCAATCTCTTCTCCCTATTTCAGAACCAAGAAATTCTTTAAAAGGAAATGGGCTGGTCTTTGCTAGTGCTAGAATAGAAGAGGAGCTGTGTGGCAGTGACCGGTCCACAGAACAAACTCTAGCTCCTAATCAGAGGCCCTATAAGGACTTCTATAATCCTTGTGGAGGCATACTAATGGAAAGTCTGCCACTAAAAACTGTATGATAAGCTGCCAACCCTTAAAAGGGATTAAATGAGAGAACCTGTTCAATTCTAACCAAATAATTCCTGCCCATAGTTCCTATCCCCAGCAAAAAGGAATGGAAAGGAAAGGGAAATTGGGCATTATCTGGTGGATTTTATGATAAGAGAACTTGATACCCAACAGGGAGAAAATGCACATTTCTCATTGCCCATCTAAAGCTTAGCTGGATAGCAATTTGTCTGAAAAAGATCACCAGGTCTCAGTGGACTCTAGATACAATCTGAGTCAGAAGTATATTTTGGCAGGCAAAAACCTACTGGGATCTTTGACTTTCTTTTAAAGCCTTAGCTTCAAGAATAAGAAAGCAAAAGGGTCACTATCCTCTGACCCCATCAGAATTCATCTTAAGTATTACATTTAGTTTCCTGCAATCCCACTTCATTTAAAATAAAATTTTAATTCTATCCTTTGTTTTTATATACACTGTGTGTCCCAATGGGTCCTCCTCCCTTGCCACCTTAGAGAGCAATTCATTATGATAAAGAATGCTTTAAATTAACTTTTTATATTTTTCCAGATTATGTCAATATAATTTTCAGCAATCGTTTTTTGAGATTTTGTGATGCATGTTCTCTCCATCTCTCCCCCCTTCCCCCCTCCCCAAGATGGCAAGTATTATGATATAGATGGTACACATGTCATTATACAATACATATTTCCATGTCTGCCACATTGTGAAAGACGACACATATCACTTACACAAAAGAAAAATTCATGGAGGAAATAAAGTGAAGAATGGTATGCTTCAATCTGCATTCAGACTCCATCAATTCCTTCTATTGTGGAGGATGGTCTTTTCCATCACGGGTCCCTTGGAATTGTCTTGGATCCTTGCATTGTTGACAACAGTTATAATGCAGAATTAAGTGGAGAGAGAGAGGAAGGAACATATAGAATGAAAGCTATTATATGCCCCCAAAGTCCCCTTCTTCTGCAAAGGGAATTATATTTTTAGAAAAAGACATTGACAGTCTATAGGGCATCTAGTGAAGAACAGCCAGCAAGGTGAAGGGTCCCAGAATTATGCCTGCAAGGATCAGCTGAATAAATAGGGAATGTTTATACTCCAGAAGATGATATGACTGAGGGAGAGCAAGATAGTAATCATCAAAAACAGGAAGACTTGTGAGTCAGAAAAGCTTTCAGGGGCAGCTAGGTGGCTCAGCATATTGAGAGCCAGTCCTGGAGATGGGAAGTCCTGGGTTCAAATCTAGCCTCAAACACTTCCTAGGACAGTCACCCTGGGCAAGACACTTAACCCCCATTGCTTGGACCTTATTGCTCTTCTGCCTTGGAAGCAATACTCATCATTGATTTTAAGACTGAAGACAAAAAAGAGAAAGCGCTATTAGCCAACTCTGCTTGGCCCTAGGAAGCAGAGAAGCATTGAGTAGGAGAGACAAAGAGGAAGTTTTAGACAATCCCAAGATAACTGTTATGGCTGCCTTGAATTTGATGCTGAAAGAGGTAGTGGGACATCCCTCCCTGGAAGTCTTCAAGCAGCATGGCTGACTCATCTGCTGATATATTGTAAAGAGGATTCCTGTCCCTTCCCATCCTGAGGAAGGGTAATGGTTTGAACTATAAGGACTCCTGATGTCCCATGAAACTCAGAACTTCTTGGTTTCTGTGAAAGTTATTTGAGATATTGATGTAAGAGTTTTGTGTGATCACAAAGCACTATGGGAATATAGTGTATGTAAGAGGTTACCCTGATGCTAATTATGGCAGTGATGATTAAGGGAAACTATTTCCAAGGGAGGCTTCTACTCAGTCACTGTATGACCTTGGACAAGATGCTTAACACGAGAAAAGATGGGTTAATTAAAGCAAAAAAAAATGTCTTGGTCCTTTAAGGTATTCTTAAATTCAAGGCTCTCTTAAAGCTCCACTGAGTCTTGAATCCTATAATCCCATGAATCTTAGAAAAGACATTAAAGACTTTGCTGTCTCCATCCTCGAAAATTTAGCCAGGGAGTAATCTGGGAGCCAACAATTCCTTGCCTTCTTTTTATAGTTTGCCCTTGTTTTCATGACAAATATAAGACCATGGGACTCCGACATGATGAAAAAATTGCAACCAAATTTCTTTCCGAGCTAAAGCAAGCAGCCAGGGAAAAGTCCAAAAGCAAATAAGCCCTTGTCGAATCCTCTCTAAATGTTGAATTTTTATCACTTCCCTTAGTTCCACTCAGGAATGGGGGTTTTACAAACAGCCACATATTCAAATGGCTGCCAGTCTATGATTGTCCAATTATTCACCACGTTCCGTCTTTGATGGCACAGATGTTCTCAATTTCTTGTAATAAGTTCTTTCATCTGAAAAGTCGTTCTGCTCAGAAATGCAAAATCCTCTCCAGTTCACCAGCTTTTTTGATGAGCTGGTATAATTGGCCTTCAATTTCCTTATTGTTTTGCAATAGAAAGCCCTAGTTTAATTTCATCTTTGTAAACCTGTAGACAAGAGCAGAACATTCTCCTATTTAAGTTATTCTTCTAATTATAAACCACACTCGATGTGCCCATGTCTCAGTCTTGATCATCAGGCACAGATTGTGCAAAAGCTTATTTGTTCTTAGGTTTTACTTTTCCTCCAAAGAAGCAGCAGACCTGCCTCCTATTCCTATTAGGCTGACATAGATGGATGGATAGATAGGTAGAAAGATAGATAAATAGATAGATAGATAGATAGATAGATAGATAGATAGATAGATAGATAGATGGATAGATAGATAGATGGATGGATGGATAGAGAGATAGACAGATAGACAGATAGATAGATAGATAGATAGATAGATAGATAGATAGATAGATAGATAGATAGATAGATAAATAGATAGATGAATAACTGGATGGATTGATAGGTAGATGGATGGGTAGATAAATGAATAACTAAATATAGAATGTAATTAATGAATAAAATAGAAATAAAAAAGAAGTCCTCAGAGCTTCTCAACAAGTAGTCACCAATTACCTCTACTTAGCTTCTTCCTTTGATCCTTACATCATGACATTCACAAACTGAAGATGGAAGTCCACTATGATCTACTCCAAATCATCTTTCCATCCTTTTGTCACATTAGCCTTACTTATCCTCCCTTTCAATCACACTGGTCTACTAGCTGATACATGAACTGAACATTTCATCTCCTGATTCTAGAACTTTGAATAAGCTGACCCCCATTCTGAAGAGCACTCTCTCCTCTGCTCCACCAATCAGAATCTCAATCTTCCCTTAAAGCATATATGTTGTTTCCCTTGATAGAACTTAAACTTGTTGAAATCAGACATTGTTCTGTTTCTGGCTTCATATTCCCATCATCTACTAGTGCCTGGCTCCTAGCTGATTAATTAATGGGAGCTTCTTCCATTTACAATAATCATTGCCTCTGCTATTACTGCTCTCTCCCTCTAAAATTGTTTTTACATGTTATATTTGCTTACAGGAGTTCTTAGCCTGGGGTTAATGAGATTAATTTTTTAAAATAAAAGCTTTGATAACTATTTTTTTCAATTGAATTGGTAACCTTTGTAAAATTGTGTTTCTTATTTGTGAAATTTTTAAAGAATCATTTAGAGGAGAGATGCATAGACTTCACTAAATTGCCAAAGAGGTCTAAGATGCCAGTAAGGGTAAGAGATCCTTCCCTAATACCAATGAAGGTCTTTGACAATCAGGATGATTTTTAGTCTCTCTCTTTGTAGGCCTATTTTTCAGTTAGTCAAGCAACAAGCATTTTTAAGAATCTGCTATTTGCTAGGGGCTGGGGATAAGTAGCCAGGTGGTACAATGAATAGAATGCCAGACCTGAAGCCCATCTTCCCGAATGCAAAATCCAGCCTTGGACACTTACTGTGTGACCCTGGACAAGTCAATTAAGTGTTCTTGGCTCCGTTTTCTCAGTTAGACACAATTTAAAATAGCTCCAGTTGTACACAACTGGAAAACAATCAGAACCCCTAGTATCTACCTTTTGATGTCTTTTTTGGAAATCAAATAGGAGGAATCAATCAAGACTAGTCAACAAGCAACGATTAACTTCGTACTATATGTCAGGCATTGTGCTAAATGCTGGGGCTATAAAGATAAAAATGATCTCTACCCTCAGGTTGCTTACACTCTCATGGGGGAAATCACATGCAAATAACCATGAACATACAAGATATGTAGAGGCTAAATTGGAAGCAAAGAGAAGAGAAAGAGCAAGAAAGTCTTCTTGAAAAAGGCAGAAATTTAGCTAATTACTGAAGCAAGGAAATGTGGAGATAAGGAGGAAGAGCATTCTAGACTGAAGGGCAGTGTGGTACATTGGGAAGAACAATGACTCTATATTAGCTCTGGATTCAACCCTCACCTTTGACGTGTATTCTGTGTCATTTGGGGTTGTGTAATACCTCTGGATTTCCTTCAGACTCTGGATCCATGAGCTATGAGATAATACTTGGAAATTGCTTTGCAAATTTTAAAGCTCTATGTGAATAAAAACTATTTTTATTGTTATAAGGATGAGATTGGAAAAACAGCTGAAACAAATTTTTAATGAGGAGTATAGTTCATTTAGCTAAGAGGGGGTTGGGGTTCTTGTTTTTTTTTAATTATATGATTATATGTATATATAATAGATAAACTCTTACTAGCTTAGACTAATTGTAGGGGCAGGGAAGTGGCTAAACTGAATTATAGAGCACGTTTTCAGAAAAAACAGTCATATTTCTTTCAAACATGTAGTAAATTCCCATTTACCTGCAAGGTAATAGCTAAGAAAGCATTGCCAACTAGAAAACTTGGCTGACCTACTTTAGTGATTAGATCAACTATGTCTGTAATTAGCATATGACTACAGTCTCAACAAAGACTTGTCTGACTATGTTTTCAATGCTTTCTGGGTCTAGGATCTTTTATGAGAGTGTCACCATCCGAGGATAGCAAGGGAGTGGTGGTGGGTTTTAATGGCCCATAGACAGTCTTGAGGGCACTGAAAAATTGTTTGTAGTTTTCTGTATCAGCAAAGCGCTGGATTTCTTCTGCCTTTTTTTCCCACCATTGGTCTTGCATCTTCCTGCTCTCACACTACACCATGGCTTGGAGAGACTTGAATCTGTCCTTTTTAGGAGCAGAGTTTGGGTTATTTTGCCACTCCATAAAGGCTTTGTTCTTTTTGCTCAATAGGTCTTCAAGAGCAGTGTTGTTCTCGTCGAACCAGTCCTGGTGGTTGTGTTGTTTGGGGCCTAGGACTGCCTTTAATGTTTCCTTCACTAAGTCTCTGAACTGGTTCCATTTCTCGGTTGAGCTTCCAGTGAGTGGTCCCTTGGCAGACAGCTTGTCGTCCAGGAAGGACTAGAATGTTTGCAAATAAGATGGATCTCTAAGAGGACTCATGTTGTAAAATGCATGAACTGTCTGGGCATGTTTTGGATGGCAAGGCGCAATGCGCATTTGAAGAGTCGCTCTAACCAATCCGTGGTCTGTCCAGCATTCAGCTCCTCTCATGGCTCCGGTGATCTCTACATCCTGGATGTCTCGCCGGCGTACAACGATGTAGTCAATGAGATGTCACTGTTTTGAATGTGGGTGCATCAATGTTGTTTTATATTTGTTCGCCATTCTGAACACAGTGTTCATGAGGGTGAGTTTGAACTCTGAGCATTTGCTGAGTAGTAGTAGGCCATTGTTGTTCATTTTGCCCACGCCGTGTTTGCCAAGCACTCCTTTCCATCTTTCATGGTCCTGGCCAATGCGGGCGATGAAGTCTCCCAATAGTATCAGCTTATCATTTGTGGGCACTGAGTGCAGGACAGCACTTAGGTCAGAGTAGAACTGCTCAATGGTCTCCTCTGTGCTGGTCAGTGTTGGGGCATATGCGCTGATGATTGTGGCATACCGGTCTTTGCTGAGAGGCAAACAGATCTTCATGAGCCTCTCGCTGATGTCCACAGGCAAGTCTGGCTGCTGTTTGAGCAAACTGGTCTTCATAGTCAGGCCAACACCATGGATTCTGTCTTCATTTGAGACTCTACCTTTCCAGAAGAAGGTGTATCCAGTGATGGGTTCGCTGAGTGATCCCTATTCCGGTAAGCATGTTTCGCTTAAGGCTGCGATGTCAATGTTATATTGTGCCAGTTCTTTACCGATTAGAGCTGTTCTTCTCTCAGGTCATGGGGTATTCTCTCTATCAAGTAATGTTCTGATGTTCCATGCTCCTAGTAGGAGTTTCTTTGTATTATGTTTTCTTTGGTTTCGACCGCTTAAAGGGATGACCCGCCAGCCGTGGTGTGCTGACCGGGTGTTTTTAGGGCAGGCAATGTTTGGGACACTTTTTCTAGTCCCCTCCCTTGATTAGGGTGAGCAGTCCTGTCCTAGAGAGGGCTGCTCAGTCACCCAGGATGCTGCCGAACATCCCTGCTGCCCTACAGGGCTGAGTGACCACTGGTTCGTGGGCCGCCTACGTGCAGGATCGTGACTACAACTGCTGGTGGTCACCTCAACCTTTTGCGTTGCCACTCCCCCATCTCCGCAGGTCTTGAAGAAGGTGGATGGGGTTAGGATAGATGATGGTGACACTCTCATAAAAGATAAAAAAGGCATCAGCAACAGGTGAAAAGAACACTTCAGTCAGCTTCTCAACTGACCCTCTTCAGTCGACCAAAGCACCCTTGACCAGATCCCCCAAAACTGCACCATTGAACAACTTGACATCCCTCCTTCAATAGAGGAAGTGCAAAAAGTCATTAAACAAATGAGTGCAGACAAGGCACCCAGTAAAGATGGGATCCCAACCGAGGTGTACAAGGCCTTAAGTGGAAAGGCGCTCCAAGCATTCCACATAGTGCTGACCAGCATATGGGAAGAGGAAGACATGTCCCCAGAACTCAGAGATGCCTCCATCGTAGCCCTATACAAAAACAAAGGCTCACGAGCAGCCTGTGACAACTACAGAGGCATCTCACTACTCTCCACTGCTGGAAAGATCCTCGCCCTTGTTATACTCAACAGACTCCTATCATCTGTTTCAGAGCAGAACCTGCCTGAATCACAATGTAGCTTCCGACCAGATCATAGCACCATCGACATGGTCTTCACGGTGAGGCAAATGCAGGAAAAATGCCTTGAGCAGAACCTGAGTCTCTACATTGTCTTCATAGACCTGACAAAGGCATTCGACACAGTGAACAGGGACGCATTGTGGGTGATCCTCAGCAAACTCAGTTGCACAGCAAAATTCGTCAAACTGATCCAGCTCTTTCATGTCAACATGACAGGGGAAGTCCTATCTGGTGGAGAGACTTCCGATCGCTTCACACATCTCCAATGACGTGAAACAAGGCTGTGTCCTTGCTCTGGTGCTATTCAACCTATACTTCACCCAAGTATTACAACATGCTGTGATGGATCTAGACCTGGGTGTCTACATCAAATACCGACTGGATGGCTCACTATTTGACCTTCGCCACCTGACTGCAAAAACAAAGACAACAGAGAGACATCCTGGAAGCTCTCTTTGCAGATGACTGTGCTCTCATGGCCCACCAAAAAAATCATCTCCAAACCATTGTGGACAGGTTCTCCACCTCAACAAAACTGTTTGGCCTGACTATCAGCCTCAGCAAAACAGAGGTGCTGTTCCAACCTGCACCAGGGAGGCCAACGAACCAGCTGTGCATTACCATCGACGGCACACAGCTTTCTAACGTCAACACTTTCAAGTACCTGGGCAGCACCATCGCCAACGACGGGTCCCTAGACCATGAGATCAATGCCAGGATCCAAAAGGCCAGCCAGGCACTCGGGCGGCTGCGTTCCAAAGTCCTCCAACACAGAGGTGTAAACGCTGCGATGAAGCTCAAAGTGTATAACACAGTGGTCCTCAGCTCGCTCCTATATGGTTGTGAGACATGGACACTGTACCAGAAGCACATGAAGCACCTGGAGCAATTCCACCAACACTCTCTCCAGTCAATCATGAGGATCCGATGGCAGGACCGAATCACCAATCAGGAAGTTCTCGACAGAGCCAACTCTACCAGCATCGAAGTCCTGGTCCTCCAAACTCAGCTACGATGGTCTGGACACGTCATCCGCATGGACCCACAGCGAATACCAAGACAGGTTTATGGTGAACTGTCAGCTGAACTCAGGAAACAAGGTCGACCAAAGAAAAGATTCAAGGATCAGCTAAAGTCCAACTTGAAGTGGGCTGGCATCACACCAAAGCAACTAGAACTCGCTGCCTCTGTCAGAAGCAGCTGGTGAACCCACATTCACCATGCCGCCACCACCTTTGAAGATGAGTGACGTCGACGTCTTGCCGCTGCGCGTGAACGCTGACACCAGGCCACAGCCGCACCTCCCGCAACAACTGGCGTCCCATGCCCCATGTGCCACAAACTGTGCACCTCAGCCTATGGACTTCAAAGCCACATCAATAGATGATAATGTACAAAGATAATAGTCATTCTCCGTCACCGAGAGACTACCACTACATGGATCTAGGATCACAAGGCAATAGGTAATCCCTCCACTAGTGCAAATAGCAACCCAACCACACCTTATTCTATGAAACTCTTTCCCAGACTCTCTGATGTCCTATCTTTTAGAAAGGAAAGATCCAATGTAATGGAAGCCTTTCTGTAGGCTTTTAGCATGCTATGGAAAACTGCTCTGGGTGCCCCACATTACAAGAAGAAAATTGCTTAATTAGTGAGTGTCCAGAGGGTTACCAGGATGGGGAATGGTCTTAAGTCCATGCCAAATAAAGATCAATTGTGGGAAAAGACGATGTTTGGTCAGCCAATTGACAAGCTTTTATTAAACACATATTATTCATATTCCTATCATCTATTGGTACTAAGGAGCTAGGTTCTATGGGCATGCTAGGTTCTGTGAATATAAAGAAAGAAAAGTAAACAACATAATCCCTTCCCTCAGAGAACTCACATTCTAATGGATAAATTACTTGTAAGTAATTAGATCTATACAAGATATAGACAATGGAAGTTGTTGCTGTTGAGCCTTCCTTTCCAAGAGGACCAATGACATCTTGGACGTGTACATCTTGAAATCTCTCAGACTTGTGAATGTTAAAAATTTCCCCATCGGGGAATTCTTAATTGGAACAAATTCCCTACTGAGAAACATTCTCCATTTTGATGTGAGAACTTGCCATGATCAGAAATGGGAGGACCTCTACTCCACCCGTACTTAAGACTGCTTTAGGGGAAAAAAAAACTCCTTGCTAAACAATGAAAGTACTTGGATCCATGCTTATGGTGGGGCAAGGAGTTCTTTGAGCCAGGCCTGTTTTTAGAATTGATAACAATGGGATGCTAGGTACCTAAAAGGGTTGGGCAAGTTTTCTCTTGATGAGATTAGTTGACTCAACTGTGTTTTTTCTCCTTCAGACTTACTGAGGAGATTTGGTTGACACAGCAGCATTTTTTCTGATTCAGATTTACTGAGGAGATTGGTCGACTTAGCAGGAATTTAGATGGGCAGTCCTTTGGAAAGCATCTACAGTGATTGGTAGATGTAGGGACTTAGGGGAGGTGACATGGGAGAAAAACCCGTATATAAGAAAAAGCAGATATCCTTTTGGAGAGATCCTTTTGAAGAAATCCTTTTGGAGGATCTCTGATGAACTCTGAGGATCGCTTGGGAAGAATCTCTTGAGAGAGGCTCTGGAGAAAGGCCCTTTGGAACAGTCTCTGGATGGAAGGCTCTCTGGTGAAGTCAGCTGAGATGGAGCTGGCCTGGTGTCACTAAAATCTTTGTTTAGTCAGACCTTGTGGTGAGTGTTAAAAAACTGACTGATTTCTCTCTCAAGGCTCAGGTCTAGGCCATATTGGCTTGAAGCCCTTCATACTTATTCCTTTCTTCTCTCTCTCTCTCTTTCTTTGATTACTCATTGTATTGTTAATTAAAATCTCTATAAAACCCAATTGACTTGGGTATTTGAATAATTGGGAATATTTCCCTGGCGACCACCTTATATTTGATTTAAAAACCAAGGCACTGTAGTGAAACATATTTCTGCGGTCAAATTTACTCACCCTCTCTTATATCTATCACAATTTATATCTTCCACCATTTTAACTCACTACAGTTTAAGACCTCAACCATTTTAAATCTCACAGATGTGATGTCTTAACTTGTGTGTAAATTAGATTAAAGTGATGCGGAGTTGTGTGAAGTTAGGAGCCTCACTCTCTCTTTCAGTCATCAAAGTCTAGTGGCAAGACAGATTTCAAGATGACTAGCAATGGCCCAGGATAAAATGGTATCACTGATGTGACCAAGCTCCAAGCGCTCCACAGCACCTGCCTTTATGGCTTTTGGAACCAATTGTTCTCATCTGTTCATTCTGCTGAGGTTGGAAGGAGACTTTGAATGCTTGGGAGAGACATTCCACTAAGTCACAGTGGAGTTATTATTGGTAAGAAGGCACTTGCAATGAGATGGGGATTGGGAGACAGAATGGAGAACCAGAAAAGATGTTGTATAGGAAGTGGAACTTTTAGTTTAGAAAAGAGAAAGAGGAGCATGATGTCTTTGTTCAAATATTTGAAGGGGCTGTCATACAGAAGAGGGATTAGTCCCAGAGGGCAGAGCTAAAAGCAAGGCATGGGCAGAAATTCATAGGATCATTGATCTGTTGTGAAAAGGGTCCTCAGATGTTATCTAGTCCAATTCTCTCACAAAACAGATGAGGAAACTGAGGCTCATAGACATTAAGTGACTTTCCTCAAGTCCCATAGATAGTAAATATCTAAAACAGAACTTGCACCCATGCTTTTTTCTCTAGACAAAGACACAAAAGGGCAAATGTGAGCTTGATGTCAGGAGATGATAATTAGAACTGAAATGGAAGACTCCCTGACCTTCAAGGAATTCCAGCTCGGTCTGGATGACCACTTGACACATATTATATTGGGGATTACTATCCAATATATATTGGACTCAAATACAATCCAAGCCCTTCTAAACTCTCATATTCTGATTCCATGATTTTGCTGAATGTTAATAAGGTCTTTCTCCCCAATGATACAAAAGTCAACTTAAGGCCATCCTTTTCAAAATTATCATGTAGCAATATGCCTCAGATTAAGGATATTTCACTGTGCTGGGATGGAGAAGATACTGGGAATCATCTATCCTTAACCACATCTACCATTGAGGCAGGTGTGGACTACAACAGATATCCTGAATATAGAATCTTTTGACTCTAATGAGCTTGCCACCCTCCCATCCCTGTGCCAATTCCTCCTAACAGAGGAAACGTTTAGACCTTTCCCTCATACCCCAAGCTGATTTATTCATTCATTTCCAACTGAACCTCACCGGAAAACCTAGCATCTGCACTTAGTTTCACAGGGTATGATACCACTGGGCTGCCAACAGACTCATGCAGAGGCATTGGGAATAATTAGAAATTATTGATATGAATGAAATGTAAGGGAAACCTTCCCAAGATATGTTTTTTTTTTCTGTCTAGAAAAGGTTTGGGTAATTCTATAAGTAAGAGAATTGCAAACTGTTTTGTATGAATCTCTTTTTAATTTTTTTTTTATTCTCCTTCCCTTTTTTCCAGATAAGGGCAGCTTTCAATGGGTCTTTGAAAAGAGAGAGATTTCCAAAGCTACTAATTTGGATGTCAAAGGTCCAGTTTCAAAGGGAACCTCTGTTTGTGACAGCAATAGCAATCTAAAAGAAATGTCTTGAATAGCTATCAGTGCAGGTATAGACACCAGCAAAAGGAAAAGGGAATAGATACATTATAGATTAGCCTGAGAATTCTTTGGCATTTTGTCTGAGGACAATAGTGACTTCAGAAAATTTACAGGTCTTCAGTTATGGACCAACCACAACCTCTGAGCAAGAAATCAAATTAAATCTAATTGAATCAGGAATTCTTTCACCATTAGGACTGAGAGCAGACTCCTGGTGTTCCCTGGTGAGTTTCTGAATTTATTCTTGAAGATAAGGGAAAGTATATAAATTCTTAATTTGGGGTCTATGAGTTTTTTTTCAAATATGCATTACAATAATTGCTATCTATCCTGACTGTATTTAATGTTATTATTCATTTCAGGGTGCAGCTGGGTGGCTCTGTGGATTGAGAGCCAAGTCTAGAGATGGGAAGTCCCTGGTTCAAATCTGACTTAAGATACTTCCCAGATGTGTGATCCTAGGACAGTCACTTAACTCCCATTGCCTAGCTGTAGCCCATGCTGTCTGACATGGTCATGCATGAGTTCCAGAGTTGCAAAGTGACTTTTTAGAAAAATAAGGCACCCACAGAACAAAAAAAAAAGGAATAGCTTTTTTTAATGCAGTCCATGGACAAGAGTTCAAATTCCCACTTGGATGCTTACTACCTATGACCAGTAAGTCACTCGAATTCTCTGGGTCTTAGTTTCTTTCTTCCTCTGTAAAATGATGGAGTTAGACTGTATGGCCTCCAAAATCCTTCTCAGTTTCAGATCTCCAACAAGGATGTTGGATAGAACTGCTTCTGTAAATTGATGAGATAGAGTTAACCTCACTCCCTAACCAGCTCTTTCCAGTAAACATCCCTACCTTTCTCCCTGATGTTCAGGAAATGGTTGCTGAGGCTCTAAACAAATGGAATTCTCTAAGCAACTCTAGACCCTGTTACTGATCAGCAGGAAACGTTTCTTATTTGGTTACTTGGATATAACCAAGTTTGAGAAATAGATGAGCTTGCTCTTCATGGAGCTGACCTTGGCGCCTTCCTTATTGGTGATGTCAGTCTGTTGTAATCAATTAAGCATGAGGCTTGGCCCTCTCTACTTCTGCTGTGGATTTCATTTTAACCAATTATGGAAACCTATTTGCATCTATGATGCCACTAAGTGATTGCTTGTTTATATGTATAAAAATTAGGGCCTGCCAGAGTTGAGTGGTCTGGAATGGACCCACAGCCCTCAGATATCCAGAGAGTTTAATCACCTCCCTGAGGGTATTCTGCTCTAGAATAGAGCTTGTATGGATGGGATAAATAGATTCATGAATGGAGAGATAGAAAGGATCTAGGGTTCCAGGGAATCAACCCCTTCATTTTACAGTTGGAAAAACTAGGTCCTAGGAGGTAATGACTTGCCCAAAGTCACACAGGTACAATAAGGTAGGGTTAAGATTTGAACCCAGGATTTCTGACTCCAGAGTTAAGAAGAAAGAACACTAATTCAGGTATACGAAGACCTGTGTCAAATCCTACCGCTGGTGATTCTTACCTGTAGGATCTCAAGCAAATCATTGAACCCTTTGGACTTCAATTTTCAGTGCCAGCCTTAGACCCCCACTCCTCAGCTGCCTCTTTCCCATGGCCTCTCCAATGGGCTTTCCATCCCAAGTGAGCAATAGAACTCCTTTCCTGGGTCGCCAATCTTGCTAACAATCGTCTTTCCTAAATCTCACCTTATTTGTCCCACCTTAGACACAAACATATTATATAATACTGAAGGAAATCTGTGTCACTGCATTATTTCCCTTCTCTCCCACCCTCCCCCCAACTAAACTATAAACTCTTTCAGGGTAGATTCACTCTAATCCAAACTTTCTCTCTTCCCCTGTGCCTTGAACAGGCTTCTCTGGACATTGGAACTGCTTTGTGAATGTTTGTTCAATGGAGACACCATTCATCATATACTCTTGGGAGACAGCTTGAGATAGTAGAGAGAGAACTGCTCTCAGAATCAGTATTAGGAAGAGCCATATTCAAATCTTGTTTCTGATATATACTGTCTGTGTGACTTACACAGGTAAGCTCTGAAGGGCTCTAGGCAGCTAAGATTTTAAGTGGCAGAGGGGGTATTGCCTACAATGGTAGAAGTTTCCTCATCTAGGAGTTCTCTATATCAGTAATAGGAAAGGTTCAGTCCCTTACATGTATCACATAATATGTATTAATTTTGCTTCCCTCAAATAGAATGTAAGCTTACTGAGGGCAGGAACTTTGCCTTTGTATCCTCATCTCCTTGTACAGTGCTTAGCATTTTTTTCTATTAGACTTCTGATTTAATTATATAAAAGCATGATAGAATCAGTAGAGTCCCATGCTTAGAATCAGGAGATTTTGAGTTCAATTCCCTCCAAAGTTATATTATACTATCTCTTTAACCTTCATCAAGTCACTTAATTTCTTCCTGCCTCAGTTTCCTTTTCTTTGCAATGAAAGTGTTCAACCCAATGACTTCTAATGACCCTTCTAGCTCTCAGTCTATGAACCTATAAATTTCTCATGAAGCAATTCCCAGATCTTCTTGACTCTATAGCTAGATTTCTACCCACTGGGACACTTTTACTTCTTATGCTTGATATTAATAAATGTATGCTGATTTATTGAGTGAATTTCAAGGCACTGATTGGCTAAGGTTGAGAAAGAGAGAGTAATCATACATCATACTGGTGGTATTAAGGACTCCTCTTGTGTATTTGTTGTTGAGAATGGAGTTGTTCATGAATGTCTTTGTCAGTCCCTTGTCCTTGCTTATGAAGCTCCAGAGCATAGATATGGCAATTATTAGACTTGGAGGAGTGATCAGTTGTTTGATCTAATCTAGAACTGGCCACTTGATCCATACCAATTGCGCTAAGTCCTCATGTCTGTCTTTAGAAAAAGATGGAAGTGAATATCACTCAATAAGAAACCTCCATTTTCCTTTCTGTATACTCATCGACCATTCCTTTAATCATACGTGTTCTAAAATTTTGTCAAGACTCTAAATGTATTTCTTTGGAGGGACATGACTGATCTGGCTACTTGTAAATAAACCCAAACACCACAGAGGTCATTCTGTGCACATACCAAAGTGTCAGTGACACATATCTATTTGGCTTTGAAAATCTGTCTCTAACAGTTTCCTCCTCTTCTTTCATTATCTGTGTTACCACATCCTATGGAAGCCTTGAAATATATCTCTGCTTAATCCCCCTCTTTCCATTTCTTCTAATATCCTAGTTTAAATTACAGTCAACTAATATTGAAGTTAGCTCAACATCCTCAGAACTGTGTTCCTTGACTGCAGGTTTCCTCATGTCCAGTGTACTTGGAATAACACTATTGACTTTTCTAAAACACCCCTTTAATCATGTCTCCTCCCCTCCGCATCTTCCTGCCCAATTCAATTTCATTCAACTACGATTCACTTAAATGCAAGCTGCATTCAGAGCTGGAAACTAAGGGAAATATAAATTTGGATAATATTATCACTGCCAACATGGATCATTACAATAATAATAATTATTATTATTATGATAACAAATACCTAAAATTTACGTAGTGCTTTACAAATTTATAAACCATTCTTCATACATTATATCTTTTGATCATCAGACTAACCTTGTAGGATGATACCCAAGAGATATTTATTCCCATTTTATAGATGGGGAAAATGAAACTCAGGGAAATTAAATGTCTTGCCCATGGTCTGCCAGATAGTCTCAGAGGTAGGATCTGATCTCTAATCTTTCCTGATTACAGGTATATCATTCTATATATTTGTATATGGTTATTTGAAATGAGACTCTTTGTTTTCCTTGGTATTCTCACTACTTAGCACAGTGCCTGGCATATAGTAGATACTTAATACATGTTTATTGTCCTTGTTCATGTCCTCCAACAATTGTCATTTACTTTTTTCATCCTCTTTGCCCATCTGATGGGGGTGAGATAAAACCTGAGAATGCTGTTAATTCACATTGCTTTCATTATTAGTAATTACTGGGGTAATTTTAATGCTTTTGTTTGACAGCTTTCTTTTCTTCCAAATATATATATATATATATATATATATATATATATATATATATATATATATACACACACACACACACACACACACACACACACACACACACACTCTGGCCATTTAAATCTTGGAGAATTAACACTTGCCCTTATAAATTTATATTCATTCCCTATATATCCTGGGTATTGGACCTTTGTCAGAGAAATTTGTTGCAAATATTTCCCCATTATATTCTTATTTTCTAATTCTAACTGTGCAAAACCTTTTCAATTTAATTTAATCAGAATTTTCCATTTCAACTTTTAGAATCATCTGTATGCCTTCCCTGCCCCACTAGACCTCTTTCCCTATTTCTTGTTGTGTAAGGATGTGTCTTTTATTTCTTCTCCATTTTGTCTATGATGTGACCTTTTATACTTAGATTGGTCACCCGAAAATTCAATGTCTTTCCACTTTCCCCTTTATCAATCTCTCGACTTAAACTTGACAAAGAAAAGGAGATGCTGAATACAACAATTATAAGGTGTCTATTATTAACTATGACATCCCTAAGAAAAATGGTAAGCCAGATCAACATCACAACAATGACAAAACCCAAACTAGCACCCTGGGCTCCTCAGAGATCTACTGTTCTGATCAGGAATCTGATCCAAGGGACCAGTTTTACTGCTTGTTATTGCTTCTAACTTCCTGCCCAGTTGATCATCCCCTAAAACCCTACTTTAAACTCATTCAGCATTATCTAAGATAAATAAAATCCTCATATTTTCCACATGCCTGTCAATGAGTGATTTGTTTATCCTATATCTCTAGACTGGCTCATCAGCCAGTTACTGTGCCCATAAGGTGCAGTGATGGAGCTATACAGGGACTACTTACTCACCACTCACTTCATAAAGAAATACACACAAAAGACTATGTGCTTTATGAAGATTAAGCAATTATTGACACTATGGTAGGAATGAGTTCAGATATTGGACTTGGAAAAGAATGAGAGAGCCAATGAATGTGGAAGGCACCAATATTCATTTTCTGACAATTATCATTAACCAAGAGAAGTGATCTCTGTAAACAGAAAGGATTTCAACCATAGCTCCCTAAGTGTTGGGTAGTTTGAAATGCCTTGAAGAACATTTAGCTTTCATTCTGTTTTTTCCTTAGCCATTTATCCAGAAATGTGGACAACTCACTACTCCACACGTTTGCTAGTTATGCTTTGTTATAAGCCTTGAGTTCTTGGAAGGGATTTTAGGGCTCAAGGAAGGTACCATCATGGCAAAGACATAATAGTACCTCATCATTTCTCTACCAGACTCTTTCCTGGTTAAGGTACCAAATATATCTTGGAAAAAAGAAAGTCCTATAATCCTTAGGGATGCACCATGTCCTCTGTCACCCAACATTTGTTTTTTGTTTCTTTCAAATACAATTGAGCAGAGGATGCAATCCCTTGGTAACAAAAAGGCAGAGCGGTTCTAAGAAAAGAGAAATGGACTTAAAGTCAGGAGATTCAGATCTGAATTCCTAGATCTTTTGCATATTACTTAACTAATATCATATACAAAATTTGACATAACTATGTAACCTTGGGGAAGCCATTTACCTTAGCTTCAGTTTTCTTTTCTGTAAAATGAAAGGATTGTAGTAGATAATACCTAATATTCTTTCCAACACTAAATCTGTGGCTTAATGAGCCTCTCTGAGCTCCAAATAGAAGCCCAAACTAAACTATTGGGATCAAATGTAATTGAATACATTAAAAAACTAACATAACTATGATTTATGTCAGGGAATTTATTAAGCATGTACCACCACTCATCAGTGTTCTAGCAACTGTGGAATACTTGATATGTACATTTGACAAATAACTGCTGAAATATATCTCTCATCATTATGAATGATAGCTCTTGCATCTATCCCTCAATTACCATGTTGTTGTTGTTGTTGTTGTTGCTGTTGTTGAGTCACTTTCCAGCCCTGCCTGACTCTTCATGACCCCATTTGAGGATTTCTCAGCAAAGATACTGGAGTGGTTCACCATTTCCTTCCTCATATCATTTTACAGAGGAGGGAACTGAGATAAATGTGCCCAGGGTCACACAGCTAGTAAGTATATTAAACTGGATTAGAATCCAGGTAGATGAATATTCCTGACTTCAGGTCTGGTGCTCTATCCACTATTGCATCCAGCATATCATAGACTGCTTTATTTCCAGCCTTTGCTCTCACCTCAGGGATGGTGAACCTTTTAGAGACTCAGTGCCCAAACTACAAACTTCACACTGCATGTAACCCCACCTGATCCCAGACAGGGAAGGGAGGAAGCACTCCCACTGAGCTGCTGGGAAGAAGGGCAGGTGATGTGAGAAATGCCCTCAGGCATGCATGGAGAAAGGGAAGGGAGCAGCCCCTTCTTGCATGCTCCAGCATGAATGCAGCATGCAACATGCAGGCTTACTAAGATAGACCTAAGTGGACTATTGCAGTAGCCTCCTAATGGATCTCCTTTCCTTCAGTGTCTCCCTTTCAAATTTATACTTCACACATTGGAAGAAATAAACTTTCTTTCACATAGCTTGGGCTATGGCTGTCTGTTGTGATATACAAATACATCCAGAGTCCATGAAAAGAATAGGCTCAAATTTGAGAGTACAACTGAAATGAGACTAACAGAATATATGTGGGGCATGTGAATTTCAAAACTACTCCACCCTGTTCAGACCATTCTTTGGAGGATGGTATTTAGCTATTTCCTGATCAATGAAAATGCCAATACTTGTAGTAACAGTCAGGTCTTGGAAACTGCAATCTCCACCCTACTCAGGTAGAGATTAGGAAGAGCTGCAGCAAAAAACTCAAGATTTAATTATTTGAGAATATGGCCCTCAACAGACATGTGCAAAAAAGAACAGACCTCTGGGCAGTCCTAGGTCAAGCTAGAGCCACCATTGGCACTTGTGAGGCACAGGAAGTGAGGTAGGGAACAGCCTCTGGAATTTGCTCACTTCCTGTAGACTGGTCAAGACGCAAGTTCGTGCCCGGAGCTTGAGCAGGGAGGAGGCCCGCAGACAGCTTCTTTCAGATTGGTCACGTGAGTCAAGGACTGATTCCCTTCTCTACCTTGGCCTTCCAGGCCTAAAACTCCCTCTGGCTCTAACAGAAGGTTGAGTTAACCTCTTTCCCTTTCCTCCTCTCTCCTTCTCACCCTCTCCCTTTTCTTACTCCCGTTGTGATTAAACCACCATAAACTCCATTTTGACTTGAGTGTTTCATCTAGGGAATTACATAGCTGAATTCCCTGGCGACCATAAATTAATATTTTAACAATCTTTAAAGGTGATTGTTTTTTGTTTGTTTGTTTGTTTGTTTTTCCTTATCCTCAAATTACTGTAATGTTTAAGTTGATTGTGTTTTCATGATCCTTTTTGGGGAAACTTCTCTCCCCAATAAAGATCAAATGGGGATATGTAAAAATAGACTTGAATCCAGGACTCCAATCCCCAGAATCCTTTGCTCCACTTCCCCAGAATGCTTTGTAATCACACTGAATTCTCACCTGGGCGAGAACACAAATGATTATTTAAAGGAGTTCTCTGCCTACTGAGGGGCCTTTTGGACTTCCATTTTGGAGCAGATGCATCTCTTCCATGATGTGAGATTATCTTGTCTAGGCCTCTCTGGCCTAAGCACGTGTTTTCTTATCCTGTATTTTCTTTAATCCTTAATTTTAATAAACCTCATAAAAATATAATACTCCTTGCAGAGAGAAATTAATTTCTACCTTCCTCACTTACCCTAAATTTTAATCTTTACAGGCAAAAAATTACCTCTAATTCCTGGTTCTAGAAGTCTTTTCTCTTTTTGTAGTCTCCTCACATACTTCCCTTTATGTTTACTGATTTTGTGGGTGGTATAATCATCTGAGATCCAATGGTCTATTTCTATTTATTTTCTCTTCTCTGTTAAAAAGGGTCACATACTATCAATATGCTTCCTCCTTTTGGTTCAAATAACTGGGTGAATCTGTCTCTGTCCTTGAGAAGGTCTCTGCTCCTTGTTAGATGCTGTGAAGAGTGAATCAAACTTTCTTTGTCTATCAATCATCAACTTTTAAATTAATCAATCAAAAACTTAAGCACTCCTACTTAACACTAAGTAAAAGTGTTAGCAAGTGACTTGCTAAAGTGGGGGACAAATTCAGAGGCCACTGCCCTGCCCTGGGGCAGTGCTAAGGCAATTGAAAAACTGCAATTGGTTCCTGTAAAGTGGAGGAAGGGACAGGAAGTGACATGGAAAAAGAACTATAAAAAGTCCTGAACTTCCTGTCCAGGGAACTTCAGCTTTCGAACCTTCTTCGTGGGACTGCTTCTTTGGAGGACAACTTCAGAGACTGCATCAGTGAGCTGTACTGAAGGAGGAGATTCTTTCCTTGAATCCTGCATTGGCTTGCTGGGTGAGTAGCTGGTTTTCCTTTCCTGGCTTCTGGAGAGATTGGTTCTGCAGAGGCCTTCCTTTCCTGAAGGAGGCTGAGTTGGTAGAACCTTTACTGAAGATACTATCAGGTTCTATGGTTGAAGGTTACCGAGCCCTGCCAAGGCTGAGCCAGACACTAGAGCAACATTTAGGGTGATAGGCTAGACATTTTCTCTACCCTCTTATTACATTTCTCCACTTTCACTCTTTCCACCTCTTTGTAAATAAAGCTACTAAAAGTCATTTTGACTTAAGCTTTAATATTTTAAAGCCAGCAACCACAATATTACTTTAGAAATTTCATATTAGCATAAAAACCTAAATTTTTTAATATTCTTACAATGCATCATCTCCTCCTTGCCCATTACCTCTGTTGACATAGCCAATGTATGGAGGGAAGAAGAATCACTCTCTCTGTATAGGTTTGCCTACACAAAGCATTTTTCATCCTCGAATCCTGAACCTTCCACGCAGACTTGGTATTATATATATATATATATATATATATATATATATATATATATGCCTAATAGTCATGACTTATGTCAACCAATCAGAATCTTCCCTTTCTGACCCAATTAGGAAGGAGTTTGTCCCTGAAAAGAGGATTAGGGGATAGACAATCTCACTTACATATTAAAACCTTGTCATTTGTTATTACATTATTGTGATGTTGCTGGAATATTCACCTACTTTTCCACTTAATTCCTTTCAAGGGTTTGTGTAATAATATGAACTGAGATGAAGTGAAACCCCCTCCCTCATATTTGATGTTATGTCTGCCTCTCTGGTTGGAAGAGAAAAGGATATATTGGGAAATGAGGTTGAAGTGAATGAAATATATCATTTTAAATATTTTTAAAAGAATCAAAGCAAGATGCAAAAATAATTCCCTATTCTGATCAGATTTCACCAAACCCATGGCCCTTCTAAAAGCTGGGTCTTTGGGTTCCAAGTACAAGGATGCATTATGCAAGACAGTCTTTCAAGGTTGTCATGACTCCAAGAAGTCTGGGAATTGCTAAGATTTCTCTTGACTCTCTTCCCTAAATAGATCCAAAATCTCTGGGAGGCCCCACAATTGGGGAAAGTAAAAGAGAAAACAAAAACCCTCCTCTTCACTGGTGCAATTCTTTTTAAGGCTGAAATCAATGGCTCCCTCCTCCCCTGTGGCCCCAATACTGCCAAGCCCTTATCCAATTCCATAGAGAATCCTCCCAGATCTCAGACAGCAGAACTGGACTTGACTTGTTGGGGCTGCCTTCCAAACGACCTGCATTTACCAGACATTGAAGTCAAGAATAGTTAAGTGAGTAAGTCTATCTCTCTTTATAAGTGCATTGTGAACTTTATAGTTTAATATTAAACTTGCATCATAAAAAACTGGCCCATAAATGGCTAATAAAAGCATGGTTTACAGCTTGTAAAGTGCGTCAGTCCTTTGTGCTGGTTTTCTTTGGGAGATTTACATCCTTGCTCCTTGGTTGGGACTCCCAGATTTTTTTACCCTCTTCCAATCCATTAGAAGTAGCTATTGACAAATGACCCTTTGGATGAACTCTGGGCAATCTCGATTTTGAGGCCTTCAAGAAACTTGAACCTGACATCCAGCAAGCTCCTTGTTAATAACCCAAGGAAAATCTGGGGTCCGATGGCGCGTAAGGCCTCTGGAGACCAACCTCAGGGTGTTCTGCCCTGAAAATGGGTTGCCTTGGAGAAGAGATAAATTGGTGCTAACCCCCAGATCTCATTAACACCTGCCAGGCCCTTCATACAAAATTAACTGTTAGTCTGAGTGCTGAGGGCACGAGCAGCATGGCCAAAGAGGAAGAAATGCCAGTTTATCAAAGCCTTGAACCACAGAGAACATGCAGGCTCCCCCAGCTACACTCCAAGACGCCTTTAATGAGTTCAAGGATAGAATATAAGTTCTCTCCCTCGGTCGCATTCCCTGTCATCTTTTCTTATTGATATATATCTAGCTGTAAATCACCATGTCCTCCCCATGCCACACACATCTACATACCTTATTTCACTTTTATCGTGCATCTTTCTACGTTATTCAAGTTTATAGATTTCATCATTTTCTCCTTGGCTGCATCTATTTCATCTCAGATTTTTCGCTTGAACTCAGAAGTCCTTCTCCAGCCTCTCGCTCTGCTGAAGAGAAAGGAAGAACCATCCTCATGAAAGATCCTAGAAACAGAGCTGAGAGGATACTTGAAAGGCATCTGGCTTAACCCTCTCATTCTTTTTCAGATGAAGAAACTGACGCTTTGGGAGATCACACAGACTTACAAAGGCAGAATCAAGTCATCCAGAAAATTATGAATTGACTTTATTTTTATTTTTTTTATGAATTGGCTTTAAAAAAAAAGGACTTTGGAGTGAATATAATCCAACCCCCTCATCTTAAAAAAAATGGAAACTGAGACCTAGAGAGTTATTTAAGCATCTGTTAAATCTGCGCTCAGTGTTCTCCCAAAATGGAATTTCAGGAAGATGTCTTGATGTTGAAATAACCTGGAGTAGGGGAAGGGGTGCCAGGAAGACTTGGCCTATATTAGACATATACTGGTCAAGTTTCAATGCCAGAAGCAATTCTTGAAGTCTATGGTTTGCAAAAAAGGGGGAAATCAGCATCTTTAGAGCAAGTTTTCTCATCTGGGAAGTCCCTGTACTATAGCAATCACCCATCTAGTCTCTGTTATATTTCCTGAATATCTGATGGGTGTATATTGTACTGGAGACTAGTATTGGGTGTCACCCAAATCTGGGCTTTGGCACCAATAGTCTATGGAACTTCCACCAAATAAGGAAGACGTCCTCCATAAGGTAAGGTAAGGGAGTTAAATTTGAGGATTTCTGTAAGGTGCCTTCTGGCCCTTCATCTGAGATGTTCTGCGATGCTGTGACATAGCACCAAATCTAAGACGTAGCTATGGCTGGATATGGTTTGTCACTTTGGGTTTACTGTCATCTATATCAAAAATACTGTTCAGTGAATTAAGTCAAATATGGCGGCTGAGTGATGCAATAGATGGAGTGCCAGGCTTGAAGTCAAGAAGATTCTTCTTCCTGAATTCAAATCCAGCCTCAGACCCTAACAAGCTGTGTGACCCTAGGCAGGACACTTCACCCTGTTTGCCTCAGTTTCCTCATCTATGAAATGAACTGGAAAAGGAAATAGCAAACTGCATCAGTTTCTTTGCCAAGAAAATCCCAAAAGGGGTCCCAAAAAGTAGGAAACAACCGAACCACAAAACACACACACATATATAAATTTATCTCTCTATATATCCATACATATTATTATATTTTTATCTATAATTGTGGCTGCCTAGCTATGCATTAGAATAGTGACCATCATTAAAGCTAGCATTTATATCCTTTTTAAGGCTAGCTAAATGCTTTACATATGTTATCTCACAACAACCCTGGGCTTATTTTTTTTAAACCCTTATCTTCCATCTTAGACTCAGTACTGTGTATTGGTTCTAAGGCACAAGAGCAGTAAGGGCTAAGCAGTGGGAATAAAGTGGTCACAAAGCTAGGAAATGCCTGAGGCTAAATTTGAACCCAAGACCTCCTGTCTCCTGGCTTGAGTATCTCCAAAAGAAAAATTCTTGATAGCACTATCATATGGTTCAAAATCAGAAATAGATAGTATATCATCAGTGGAAACAAAATTAAAGAAAATGAGGTATACTATTTATTTTTTTAAATCTCTTACCTTCTGTCTTAGAATCAATATTATTTATTGATTCTAAGGCAGAAGAGCTGTAAGGACTAGGTAATGGGTGTCAAGTGGCTTACCCAAGTTCACATAGCTAGGAAGTGTCTGAGGCCAGATTTGAACCCAGGACCTCCTGCTCCAGGCCTGGCTTTCTATCCATTGAGCCAGCTAGCTTTTTGCTCCATTTTACAGAAGAGGACATGGAGGCATGAGAGATTCAGGGGTCATATGACTCCTAAGGGTCTGAAGCAGGATTCTATCTTGTCTCTCCCTGAACCTGGTCTAGAACTCTCTAAACTACACTACCTAGCTGTCAGAATTAGAACCACAATCTGCATGAGTTCAAATCCCAGATATGTTACCAACTACTAGAAAAGGGCTTGGTCAAATTATTTAATTTTCCCTGGCCTCAGTTTCCACCTCTTCAAAATATGAGGCTTCCCTAGATGACTTCAGATTTCCCTTCAAATTCTAAATCGATGAGCCAATGATCCTATAAATCTCTGTACAATCCTTTTCCTGTTTTTCTTTCTGCTTTCCATATATTTTTTTCTGAAACGACCCATTAATTTCATTCAATGAAAAACATACATTTTCACTATAATTTTTAAATGCCCAATCTTATAAGAAAAGGCAGCCATTATTATTCCTGAAAGTGTGAGTATAAATTAGTCCATTCTTGAGTTGTATCCATCAGTTTGTTGATGGAAAGTCTCCTGATCACACTTAATTCTAAAGCTAAGCCCCCCCCCCAACACACACACACACACACACACACACACACACACACACATCCCTACAGAGCTTCTGAGTTTTATACATTCCAATTTTGATATTTCCGGCCCTCAGAAAGCAAGGCCCACAGACAGAAGGTAGGGGATCATTCAGTGGAAAGACAGCCCCAACTCCACAATAGTTTCCTTGTAATAGTTTGTTACAAGAATCCAAGTCCCTTGAACTGGAATAAGATTTATTGGTTGCCTGGGGATACTCACTGCAGGAATAAGATCAATGATGGAGTAGGTGCCCTAAAGAGCACCCACCCACAAGTAACTGGTTTGTTAAAGGTATCCTGTCTCCTTCCATAAAGCATTTTAAGGAGATGGGGGCAGAGGTGGTTTGGGGGTTGGATGGAGAGAGAGAGAGAGAGAGAGAGAGAGAGAGAGAGAGAGAGAGAGAGAGAGAGAGAGAGAAATGAAGGAAGGAAGGAAGGAAGGAAGGAAGGAAGGAAGGAAGGAAGGAAGGAAGGAAGGAAGGAAGGAAGGAAGGAAGGAAGGAAGGAAGGAAGGAAGGAAGGAGGAAAAGAAAGGAAGAGAGAAATATAGAAAGAGGAAAAAACTTTATATGTAATTTCTTAGTTTTTCTATACATTTGGGACCTCAGTATTCTCACCTATAAAATGGGAAGATTGATGCCTGCCTTCTCTGCTCTCCTGGGATATTTTGAAATTTCATGTTTATATTAGATATAAAAGCCTTAGAATAATAGGCATAAATCGCAATTTTTTTTTAAATATATTTTATTTGATCATTTCCAAGCATTATTCGTTAAAGACATAGATCATTTTCTTTTCCTCCCCCCCACCCCCCAT
Source organism: Monodelphis domestica (assembly GCF_027887165.1). Taxonomy (NCBI): domain Eukaryota; kingdom Metazoa; phylum Chordata; class Mammalia; order Didelphimorphia; family Didelphidae; genus Monodelphis; species Monodelphis domestica. Next base: position 519,229,599 of record NC_077228.1, on the reverse strand, counting down.
AGCCGACGCGTAAGTCCACTGGGCATTAGATGTTTTCTTGATTTGAACCCATTGCTTTGTTGATAGTATTTGCATTAGAGTGTTCATTTAAAGTCTATCCTCTGTCATGTCCCCTCAACCTCTGTATTCAGGCAGTTGCTTTTTCTCGGTGTTTCCACTCCCATAGTTTGTCCTTTGCTTATGAATGGTGTTTTTTTTCTCCTGGATCCCTGAAAGTTGTTCAGGGACATTACACCGCCCCTAATGGAGAAGTCCATTACGTTCGATTATACCACAGTGTATTAGTCTCTGTGTACAATGTTCTCCTGGTTCTGCTCCTCTCGCTCTGCATCACTTCCTGGAGGTTGTTCCAGTCTCCATGGAACTTCTCCACTTTATTATTCCTTTTAGCACAATAGTATTCCATCACCAACATATACCACAGTTTGTTCAGCCATTCCCCAATTGATGGGCATCCCCTCGTTTTCCAGTTTTGGGCCACCACAAAGAGCGCAGCTATGAATATTTTTGTACAAGTCTTTGTGTCCATTATCTCTTTGGGATACAGACCCAGCAGTGCTATGGCTGGGTCAAAGGGTAGATATTCTTTTGTCGCCCTTTGGGCATAGTTCCAAATTGCCCTCCAGAATGGTTGGATCAGTTCACAACTCCACCAGCAATGAATTAATGTCCCTACTTTGCCACATCCCCTCCAGCATTCATTACTTTCCTTTGCTGTTATGTTAGCCAATCTGCTAGGTGTGAGGTGATACCTCAGAGTTGTTTTGATTTGCATCTCTCTGATTATAAGAGATGTAGAACACTTCTTCATGTGCTTGTTAATAGTTTTGATTTCTTTATCTGAGAACTGCCTATCCATTTCCCTTGCCCATTTATCAATTGGAGAATGGCTTGATTTTTTGTACAATTGATTTAGCTCATTATAAATATGAGTAATTAAACCTTTGTCAGAGGTTTCTATGAAGATTTTTTCCCAATTTGTTGTTTCCCTTCTGATTTTAGTTATATTGGTTTTGTTTGTACAAAAGCTTTTTAGTTTGATGTAGTCAAAATTATTTATTTTACATTTTGTGATTCTTTCTATGTCTTGCTTGGTTTTAAAGCCTTTCCCCTCCCAAAGGTCTGACATGTATACTATTCTGTGTTTACCCAATTTACTTATGGTTTCCTTCTTTATGTTTAAGTCACTCACCCATTTTGAATTTATCTTGGTGTAGGGTGTGAGGTGTTGATCTATTCCTAGTCTCTCCCACACTGTCTTCCAATTTTCCCAGCAGTTTTTATCGAATAGTGGATTTTTGTCCCAAAAGCTGGGATCTTTGGGTTTATCGTATACTGTCTATAAATCGCAATTTTTAAAAGCTCCAAATTTATAGAAAAGGTACATGTTTTACTGGCTAGAAGTTTAACCTTGGAGTCAGAAAGACCTGAGTTCTAGTCTTGTCTCAAACACCTACTAACTGTGTGAATTACAATCTCTCTGTGCCCTGGGAAACTTCCTAAGTTGTCCTGAAGTGATGAAAGGAACTTCTACTAATTAAATCACAATTCTAGACCATTAGAAAAGTTTACTGAGCATTTTTTCCCAAGAACTCCTCTGAGATAGATTGTGCCAGTGTGAGTATCTACATACTATAACTAGGAAAATTGAGGCTCAGAGACATTTAGACAGAGATCATGAACTGGAAATAGAACTCAGGGTTTCTTATTCTGAGAATATAAAACTCTAAACAAATAGCAAACTAGGACAACAATGATAATAATAATTACAGCAGATATTCATGTAGCACTTTAAAGTTTGCAAAGAATTTTGCATGCATTATCTCTTTGAGTCTTGCCTTAACTTGGAGAGATACTGGTGTTTCAAAGTAGTGAAGCAGCAGAATGCATGGGAAAACCTGCAGTGTCAGAAAATCAGAAAACCTTGGATTGAATCCCAGCAGCTCTAGTAGCTGTGATTTGGGGGCAAGTCTCCTCACCCTGCAATGGACTTCAATTCATGGTACCTGAAAATGTGTTTCCGTTTCTCTCTACATCTCTCTGTCTTTCTGTCTGTCTCTTTTTCTCTTCATTTCTATCTCAATTTCCTTTTATTTTTCTCTATGGTTCTATCTCTATCTCTTTCCCTTTCTCTCTGTCTTTTCCCATCTCTATCTTTGTGTGTCTCTCTCTTTGTTGTGTCTGTCCCTCTCTTTCTCCCTCTCTGACTATCTCTCTCTGTCTCTGTTTATCTGTCTCTCTTTCTCTGTCTCTCCTTTTCTCCCTCTTTGTCTCTCTCTGACTATCTCTCTCTGTTCATCTGACTTTCTCTTCATCTGTCTATTTGTCTGTCTGACTGTCTCTCTCGGTCTCTCTGTTTCTGTCTCTGTTTCTATCTCTGTCTCTGTCTCTCTCTCTTTCTGTGTGTGTGTGTTTCTGCCTCTGTTTCTCTGTCTCTCTGTGTGTTTCTATCTCTCTGTCTCTGTCTGTCTGTCTCTCTCTCTGTCTCTCTCTCTGTGTGTGTGTTTCTGCCTCTGTTTCTCTGTCTCTCTGTGTGTTTCTGTCTCTCTGTCTCTGTCTCTGTCTCTCTATCTCCCTCTCTCTCTCTACCCCCTCTCTCTGTCTCTCTCTCTCTCTCCCTCCCTCTCTCTCTCTCTCCCTCCCTCTCTCTCTCTCTCCCTCCCTCTCTCTCTCCCTCTCTGTCTCTCTCTCTCTGTCTCTGTCTCTCTCTCTCTCTCTCTCTCTCTCTCTCTCTCTCTCTCTCTCTCTCTCTCTCTCTCTCTCTCCAGCCATCCATTTCTCTCATTCATCAGGCTCAGAACAACAACAACAAAAAAAGAAACTTAAAAAAAATCTAAAAACCCAGACAAACAACAGAACAATGAAGGAGTTGGGCTTGATTGCCGCTAGGGTCCCTTCCAGTTGCAAACCATGCATACCTATGCTATAATAACTGATCCATTCCTCCGAATGGAGATTGGTTGTTCTTATGTCCAAGGTCCCAAAACAATGCAGCAGACACCTATGTAACATGTCATGCAGAAGGAGCCAACACGCATGTCAGGTGTTACCCTAGTGACCAAGAGGCCCACATGGATGCAGGATTCACTCCCTCTGTGAGGTAGCCAGAGCCAGGCAGAAGAGGCTTGGCAGAGGACCTTCCAAAAAAGCCCAAGTTCCATCTGCCATCTGAGGGTCACAGACACTAGTCACGAGCTTTCTGACCACAAGACTGGGGGGCTCTGCGAGAGGCAGGAAACAGTATTTTGCAGCCAATTGAGTATCCCTCCAAGAGTTCTGAGTCAGGGTCTTCAGCTAAGCCAAAACATCTGGCAATGTCAAGAGCGGAACTCGATCCTTAACCAACAGAGTCACAATGTAAAGAACATAAAATCCCTGATCATAATGAACCCTAATGGGCTACGTTGCCGTTCAGAAACATTTCCTAATGAGCCTTTGGACGCGCTGTGATTCCAATTTGCCATGCGCTGGAGAGAAGAAATAACATTTGCTTTCCCCCAGAGAGCCATTAAGACCCCCTGATTTATAAGGCTTTGTACAGAAGGTCGGTGGGGGGAGCCATATATGGCCAGTTGATTCAACAGTACCCTCCCTTTCCCCTCAGCATCATTCCTGACTTCTAAGAGTTGGCACCGGCAGGGGTTTAGAAACAAACCAGACCTTTATATCTTGGGGGAAGACCAGAGCTACAGGAATTTGAGTTCCCACCCTTGGACTGCCTGCCTCCTCTCCTCAATGCATTTCCTACTTTCATCAATAATAACCAGAGGATTGCAAAAACTGGAAAGGATTTCAGAAGTTCTACTCATTTTACAGATGAGGAAAACTGAGCCCCAAAGATGCTAAGTGACTTGGATTCTCAAGATCTGAGAAGCTTAGACCTTGAGCTGGGAGAGACCAGGGTGCTGTATAGTCCAACCCCCTCGTTTCACATCTCTCTTGTGAGAGGTAATAATAATGTCATAAATTTGGCACATCTGGATTACAATAATAGTCGTGACATCATAGGAATGAAGACTGAAAGGGACTTAAATTCAATCCATCAACAAGTATTTACTAAGTTTGCTGTTCCATCATTTTCAACTGTGTCAGACTCTTCATGACCCCATTTGGGGTTTTCTTGGAGGGGTTCGCCATTTCCTTCTCCAGATCATTTTATAGATGAGGAAATTGAGGCCAACAGGGTTAAGTGACTTGCCCAGGGTCACACACCTGGGCTTTGCATCTCTAGTATCTAGCACAGTGCCCTGCAGAAAGAAAGTACTTACTAAGTGGGTTATGAGGTGATACAATAGAGTGTTAGGACTGGCATTAGGAATCTTCCTGGGGTTAAACCTGACCTTGAGACTCTTAGTAGCTATGTGACTTCTTATTTTACAGATGAGGAAACTGAGATTCAGAAAAAGAAGTCATTTGTTCACAGCCCTTCAGGTAGGAAATAAGAGGAGCAGGATTTGAGCTCAGATCATCTGATTCCAAGCCCAGCTTTTTCCTTGACACTAAAGACACGAGCAAACAAAGAATCAATCAATTTAATAATTACTTACTATGTTCTAAATACTTGGTTCTGGGAAACAAAAAATAAAACCCTCTCCACTCTAAAGGAGCCTGAGAAGGGAAATTCATATAAATAAATAAATGAATAAATGAATAGAGGAATTAATAAATGCATGAATGGATAGATAATTGAGTGAATAAATGAAAGGATGGATGGATGGATGAATGAAGAAATGAATGAATGGATGGGTAGATAAGTGAGTGAACAAATTAACAGATGAAGAAATGAATGAAAAAATTAATAAGTAATATTCAGCTGTGGACGGCAGCTTGAGGAGGGGATCAAGAAAGTTATGTAGGAAGTGACTGGACTTTCAAAGGAATTAGAGGATTCTAAGTTAAAGGTAAGGAAAGAGTCCATGTCAAACATGAGAGGAGGAGAAACCATGTTTTATGTGAAAATACTAACCAAGCCAGTTTGGCCAGAATCTAGAGGGTAGGAAGGGAAATATTATGCAATAAACCTGGAAAAATAAATTCGAGCCAGAATGTTAAATGATTGAAAGAAGAAACAGAAGAGTTTTTCATGTGTGATTTTCCTAGAGGCAAGAGGGATCTTCTGAGGTTTCTTGAGCAAAGGAGTTACTCAGTTGGATCTATAATTTGGGAACATCACTTTGATAGCTACAAGGAGAAGGGATTGGAGACAGGGAGAGTCTGGAGTTGGGGAACAACATAGGATGATCACTTGAATAGCATATAGACTAATTTCACTGGAACAAGGCAGGAGATGCAGGTGAGTAATCAGAGATAATGTGGGACCTGTCTGAAGACCTGGAGCTCATAGAATCATACAATTTAGGAGAAGAAACCTACCTAATACTGGATTTCTTCTTGTGTTAAATTAGAGAGATAATCAACTCTACTTGTATTTTGCTATTATCATTATTTTTATTCAAACACTGATGAAACAAAGGTTGTGAGGAGTACAAGGGACTTAAAGTTGATGAGAGACCTTAGCTCTTTTATTTTACCTATACAGACTGAGTCCCAGATAGGGAAGCGACTTACCCATAGACACACAGTAGCAGAGTCAGGTAAATCAGCTGCACTGGATTAATGGTAGATAGTATTGGAATGGGAGCTGGGGGCAGAGGCAGTAAGCAGGGCCCCCTGATACTCCCTGGATGGAAAACAGAGGGAGGGACTTTACAGTGGACACTCCATATTAGATCAGGACAACCAGTTGGGTCCTATTGAATAAAATCCCTTTTATCCAGCTTCACAAGAGAGGGTCAGTGAGTAATATAGGAAGATCAATGTGGATCAGATTAATTCTGTTTTAGGGAAGAGTGGAAGCTATAGGGAGGCAGATTTTAGCTAAATAGAGGGGGTTACGGGTACCACATCCCCACTATCTGGAAAATCCAAGCAAAATGTTTTGACCCTCTCTTTGTACCAGAAAAGGTCTGATTGTTTTTTCCTTTTCTTTTGTGAGGTATTTATTGGTGTTAAAAGATAAAAATATTTTGATATCATACAATGCTGTATACATATATGTATATATTTGTATATACATTATTTTATGCATTTTGGGGTTTCTAAGCTTTTTCTATGTTATCTGCTGGTCTTCACATGTCATCTGTGGCTTCCACAAAACTCCCCCAAAATTCCCCTTTAATTTCTTTTGCTGAACCATGATATATCAAAACTGCCAGGAGGAAAGTTGCTATGTGGAAGAGATACCTGTACAGAGAATGATTTACTAATCATTGGAGCTGTCCAACAATGGAATGGGTTGCCAAGGAGATGATGGCTCACTTCCTTTGCCCCCTTAGTATTCAAGCTGAGGCTTTTGGTCTACTTTTTAGCTATGCTGAATTTGATTTAGATGGGTTAGTTTACAGATTTAAAGTCACAGGGATCCTTTGAAGTGACCAAATCCAATCTCCCTATTTTACAAATAAGGAAACTGAGTCCCAGGGATTCATTGACTTTCTGTCAAGGGGTAGTAAATGGTAAGGAAAGGACTTGAACCCTAAGTCTCTCCCTCCAAATCCTACTCTCATTCTCCTAACTACACTCTCCTAGATTAGGTAGGGATGAGTGATTTCTATAGTTTCTTCCTAAATGAATCTATGAATCTAGGGAAAAGTAGACTGTCTTCCAAGTTGAGGGAGCTTTTCCCTAAATGGTGATTAAAAGCCAGAGGGCAGAATCTGTGTCATCAGATATCCATTTATTAAGATGTTTTAAAAAATCCTTACCTTCTGTCTCAGAAGAAATACTGTGTATTGGTTCCAAGGCAGAAAAATGGGAAGGGATAGATAATGGGAGTTAAGTGACTTGCCTAGGGTCACACAGCTAGCATCTGAATATCTTTTGCAGAGATAACCACACACCAAACCTCTCTGTCTGTCTCTCTGTATGTATATTGTGTGTATATATATATTTTTTCTCTGTCTCTCAGTCTCTCAGTCTCCCTCTCTCCCTCTCTTCTCTCTCTCTCCCTCTCTTTTTCTTCTTCTCTCTTCTTCTTCTTCTTTCTCTCCCTCTCTTCTCTCTTCTTCTCTTCTTGTTGTTCTTGTTCTTGTTGTTCTTGTTCTTGTTCTTGTTCTTGTTCTTGTTCTTGTTCTTGTTGTTCTTGTTCTTGTTCTTGTTCTTGTTCTTGTTCTTCTTCTCTCTCTCTCTCTCTCTCTCTCTCTCTCTCTCTCTCTCTCTCTCTCTCTCTCTCTCTCTCTCTCTCTCTGTCTCAGACAGAGACAGTCAGAGAGAAATTTCTCTTTCCCCTCTATCTCTATCTCTGTCTGTCTCTCTCTAGGAAAATGAGAGAACATGTTGTAAAAACAAAAGACATCAATAAGCAAATTTGTTATAAAAAAGAAAATGAAGTGGAGTTGACCGCATGGTCTCTGAGGTTTCCTCCAGATATTAGGTCTATGTATATTTTCCCATCTCCCTGCTTTCTCTGCCTCAGGTGAAATGGGAACCTGACTAGTTGCCTCAAATCGCCATGCCCTGCAGACCACACTGCTTTAGGGTTCTTGTGCCAATAATGCTCTCTCCCTGCTGTCTTCCTTCAAACCCTACTTTGTACAGGAAGCTTTTCTTAATCCCCAATTCTCATACCTTCTCTCTGCTGATTGTTTCATATTTATCCTGTATCTAACAGCTTGTTTGCGTGTTGTCTCCCCCATTGGATTTTGAGTTTTTCCAGGGCAGGAACTGTCTTTTACATTTCATTGCATCCTTAGTGCTTATGGCACATAGTTGGTACTTAATGAATGTCTATTGACTGACTAATCCTGTTCCTTAAAAATGCAGATTCATGAAATAGCTGTTTAAAAAAAAGTATTTTCTCTTTTTCCCCTTCCAAGCTCCAGGCATTTTGTGGGTACCCATAGAGCCCAAGTGTTAACTGTTATCATTTAGGGCAATTTTTCCTGACAGCTTAAATGTCTCCCTCCCCCTTTCTCTTGCCACCACCACCCGCCACCCTGTGTCTGTCGAATGGCAGATCAATGGCGCATTTTCTTTAAACGGCCTGCACTTGGTGTTTTACTGCCTATCACGAGGGGCCCCCGCATTTTAATTACTTCTGCTGCGCCCCACACTATATATAACACTAATGTTTCTGAGACTGCCAGCAATTAAAACCCAAAATAAATAAGCCATTATAGGCTTCAAACCCAGCCGGTTCTCTAGGCATTGTGAAGGATGGATGGGAGGCAGCCTTTTGTTTTTAATTGAGTGAGTAGTTCTGGGCCCGACCAATCATAAACAGCAGAGAAACAGCTGTTTTTCCAGTGGTTGAGGAGAGGGAAGAAGAGGTCATTGATGCTGGTGTCTTCTCCCATCTACTTCTGGCTCACTCCATGCCCTTGGGGAACTTGCTGACTCCGGATTTCTCACTTGCAGAGGAAGATATTATGATTGTCAAGACCACTGTATAAGTGCAGCTTTACCAGAGAGGATTTCTTGGTCCCATATTGAAACACAAAAGGCTCTGTTGCTATTTGTTGTTGTTGTTGTTGTGTCTGCTTTTCTACCTTGGGAAACACCCTGCAAATGAAATTTGGATGTATACTGATTCTTTTTTTGTTTATTAAATAAGTGTGTGTAGGTTTCATTATTGGATAATGTCCACAGCTGGGAAAGAACAATTAGCAAATCAATAACCATAGTGTGTCTTTTTATAGTTCTTTAGAGTGTGCAAAGTACTTTCCTCTTGGCAACTTTGTAAGATAGGTAGAACAAATTCTATTACTATTTTGTGCATGACATCTTTCTCTCTCTCTCTTTCTCTCTCCTTCCTTTTCTCGCTCTCTCTTTCTCTTTTTTTCCCTCCTTCCTTCTCTCTCTCTCATTTCCCTCTTCCTTTTCTCTCCCTCTTTCTCTCTCTCTTTCTCCCTCCTTCCTTTTCTCTTTCTCTTTTTCCCTCCTTCCTTCTCTCTCTCTATCTCTCTTTTCCCTCCTTCTCTCTCTCTCTCTCTCTCTCTCTCTCTCTCTCTCTCTCTCTCTCTCTCTCTCTCTCTCTCTCTCTCTCTCTCTCTCTCTCTCTCTCTCTCTCTCCCCCTTCTCCTCTTTCTGTGTGTGTGTGTGTATGTGTGTGTAATATTGCCATTTTGCACATTAGCCAAAGAAATGATGTCTCAGAGATGCAAGGGGGCTTGCCTAGATCACAAAGCAAGGGTCAAGGGTGAGGATTTGGATCCACATGAATGGATTCCAAGTCCATTAGGTTTTGGTGGTTTTTGTTTTCTCCTCATCCCATGACGTTATAGTCCACTGTGAAGGATAATTATTTGTGAGCTTATGTGAAAATTTAAACATTAATAAGAGATGCAGAAAAATGTTGGGTGAGTCAATGTCAGGCCTGGGTCCTGAAGAGTATTAGAAATGGGAGGGTAAACGTGGCCGGAACCAGAAACCAGGACTGGTCAGCAGGATATGGTAAATAAGTGAGCATAAAATCAAGAAATAGCCCTTGGGAAATCGTTTATTACAGTGAGAGAAATAAGCTTGGGTTTGGATTGTTAGTGGATAGAAGCCAAGTCCAAGAACGCAGGCAGGGGTCAAGCCTAGGTTACTCCAAGCATCAAGAGATGAGGCAAAGGACAGAATATGGAAAGTGAACCTCATGACCCTGATGCACCTCAGGAGCCACCATAGGTCCTCAAAAGTAATAAAACAGTGATAAAAATTCAAATTTTAGATTTACAAAATTCTTTATTTGAACTTCAGAATCAGGAGTAACACACATTATTATCCACATTTATATCTGAGGAAAGCAGAGAGCCTAGAGAGGTTCAGTGATTTCTCTTTGGTCACATAGGAGGCAAATAGCTGAATTAATTACCAACCTCAGATCTTTCCAGACATCAAATCAATTCAAGTGAATTGAATTCAGTGGGTGTTTACTAAGCACTACTCCAGGAAAGAGGCTAGGAAGACCAAAGAATGAGACCACGCCTATTTTCAAGAAGATTCAGTTCTGCTGGGGAATACCAAATATGTATATGCAAATAAATGCTAAGTATATGCAAAGTCATTTCAAGAGAATGGTGTTAGTAATTAGGGGCATTGGGAAAGGCTTTATACAGAGGGTGACATCTGAACTTGAAAGCATGCCAGTTATCCTAAAGAGCAAAGAAGAGGAGGTCTTGTATTCTAGGCATGGAAGCCAGACCATACAAAGGCTCAGAGATGGGAACTGAGACATCATATAGAGATAATCACTAGAAATCGAGTTAAGCTGCAATAGAGATTATTTGAAAAGGAGTAATGGCCTTTCAAGAACAAAAGCTGATTATCCTATGACCTGATTGTATGGGACATTTACCTGTCAATGTGTTACTTCTGAATGCAGGTGCACCTGGCTGGTATCGCACAAAAATAAAGCTATATTCTCTGACTGGTCCTTGCAGTTCCAGTTTCTGTGTCATGCCTAGACAGCATTTAGCCTAAAAGTTTTCTAGATTTTTTTTATTTTTTTAGGTTTAGTGAACTGCAGATATCACATGAATCAACAGAATAACTCGGAAGCTAAAAATAAGGCTATATGGCTAGAAACATAATATGGCTAGAGACATAATGTACAGGAGTAGCAGAGTGATGGCCTCGCTGTACTTCCACTGTGACCTGGTCAGACATCAACCAGAGGATTGTGTTCTGTTTTGACAAGTTGGAGAATGTAGAGGAAGCTAAGCAGGAAGGAGAGGGGTCTTGAGATCATGACCATCAAAGACTGATTGAAACAAGTGATGATGTCAAACCAGGAGAGGAGACCTGGGAGGAGAGGAGCGCCAATAGGTGTCTTCCAGTATTTTTAGTCTCCTTGACAAGAGGACCAACTTGTTCTGCTCTGATTCAGAATGAGTGAAAATGGGTGGGTTGTAGGAAAACAGATTTTTTTAGCTGCAAGCTTCTTTTTTTGGTCACCCTTATATATATATATATATATATATATATATATATATATATATATATATATATATATATGTGTGTGTGTGTGTGTGTGTATATATATATGTATGTATATGTATGTATATATATATATACATATATATACATATATATGAATATATAAAACATAATATAATATGTAACATAACTATAATATAATATATGATTTGTTATTAATATATGTAATATAAAATGATATACAAAATATAACAATATGATTTGTTATTAATATATATAATATAAAAATAATATATAAAATATAACAATATAATTCATTAAAATATATGTAATATGACAGAATAATATACAAATATAATAATATGATTTGTTATTAATATATGTAATGTAAAAATAATGTATAAAATATAATAATATAATTTATTAAAACATGTAATATAATAGAATAATATATAAAATATAATAATATGATTTGTTATTAAAATATATATAATATAACAGAATATATATAAATATAATATAATTTATTAAAATATATGTAATATAGAATAATATATATAATAATGATTTGTTATTAATATATAATCAATGGCTATGTCCAAAACTCTGTCTCATTCTGTTTTTCTCCATTCTTCCAACCCTGCCCACTCTTCAAGGAGTCAGTTATTAAGATATAGGTTGTACATATATTATCATATAATACATATGTCCCAATGTGGTCAGCCATTCCCCAGTTGATGGACATCCCTTCAGTTTCCATGACATCATGAAGAGAGCTGCTACAAATATTTTAAAACATAGAGTTTCTTTTCTTTTTTCCTTGATTACCTTAGGAAATAAACATAATAGTGGTATCACTAGCACAAAAGGTATTTGTATTTTTATTACTCTTCGAGTTTAGCTCCAGATTGTTCTCCAGAATAGTTGGATCAGTTCACAGTTCCATTAGCAATGTATTAGTGTCCCTATTTTTGCACATCCCCTCCAACATAGGTCATTTATTTTACAATAATTAGAGTAAGTCTGAAAGTGGAAGAAAGTATCTTAGGAGGAAGTAGGTTCCCTTTCACTGGGTCTTCCAAGAAAATGTAACTAACCATTGGTTAACAAATGATTCTTAGTTATGTATGTATTGGGCTATATGGGCTCTGAGGTCCCTTCCAACTATGAGGGTCAAAAGTCCTTCTTTAACTCTAAATAAATTTTCTTTTGTTCACTAACATTAATGTCTTTCTCCTTTTTACCTTCCCTTCTCTCTTAGAATTGATACTAGGTATTAGTTCCTAGGAAGAAGAGTGGTAAGGGCTAGACAACTGGGGTTAATTACCCAGAGTCACATAGTTAGGAAGTGTCCAAAGCCAGTGAACCCAAGACCTCTCTTCTCTGGGCCTGACTATCTGACTATCACTGAGTCATCTAGCTGCCCCACACTAATGTCTTTTATAAAGATTACTCAAATACTCAATGTGCAAAAAGGTCTCTGCTCTCATCAAAGTGGACATTCCTTCTAATAATCCAATCACCCCCTATCTATACCTTCAGATCCCATGTAGCTTTTACCATGTCCTCCAATAAGTTCACTCTATTGGGTTCACCCAATGGGTTTGAGGCCCTCTTCAAGTTCTTCTGACATCATGAGGGTGTCAATGACACACATGAACCCTCCTGGAAAGCATCCTACAGCTTCACTCTCCGCTTTCACATAACACAGCTTTTTCATTGATATGCTTTTTGATGACATCCCTACATCTACTTTTCCTCTAGAATTTCCTTTTTGCCATTTTTCTCAGCCAATTCACACTCACCATGAGCCTTTCCATTTCCTTTTGAGTGGTACTCATTTTCCATTCTGATAGTGTAATATTTAATGAATCAGAGCCATAGAACATAGCAGAACAATAGAATTGTTTGGTTTTTTTAATGAGCCTTAGTTTCAGAAAGAAGTTTGAAATTCACTAGTCACAGAGGAAGTTCAGTGCAAAGTACATGTTGAATTGAGATGGGAGTGGCAATGTGGGATCAGGGAAAGCTTTCTCTTCTGTAAAATGGGTAGATTGTACTAAATGATCTCTAAAATCCCCCCAGCTCTAAATCTATGACCCTATTATCCTTCTAGATGACTTGATCTTCCAGATGCTCCTTTGTGTGAATGACATCATGTTGATCCCATCAAGCATCAGAATGTTGAAGAGCCTCCTAGAGAGGATCCATAATTATTCAAAATGATTGAGAGCCTATACTAGAGAGGAGATTCCTGATTCAAATCTGTTCTCAGACATTTCCTAGCTGTGTGACCCTTGACAAGTCATTTAACTCCAATTGCCTAGCCCTTACTGCTCTTCTAATTCTAAGACAGAAGGTAAAGTTTAAAAAATGTTAATCAAGTGCTAAATAATTGTTAACTGAATCAAATTGAATTAAAATGAACAGACATCTAACCTTGGTAATGGAAATGAAATTTCTAACTATTCTCCCTTGCTCCGGGCACTAGGTCGTGTTCAGACACATGCCAAACATACAAAGAGAACAAAAGATTTTTTTCATTGGCTTACCTTTAAACTTGCTACTGGCTCCCATTGAAGTACAATGATTGTCCTCTCTGTTTGGTGACTGATATTAAAGGACTAGAGGTGAACATCTCTTGTTCATTCTCAAAGTAGCAGTTTGCTCCTCCAATATGGAGTTTTTCAAAAGGAGCAAGCAAGAGAAGGGTCTTTTGTTTCCATAAGAATTGGTCCACCATCTTGCTCATTAGACTATGGGATCACCCAGTGTCAAACACAGATGAGCAGGAAATAGTTCCCGCCACCCCATGCTTTCCCTCTGCTCCTCTAACACCTGTCAAAATATCTTCACCCATTCCCCACTCATGACACCAACCCTCGACACTTGGGGTGTGAGGCCTTGCTTTCAGGAAGGACACACCATCTGCACCAGCTTCACAATCATGCTCACACTCATTGACTCTCAATTTTTTTCAGATAAAATCTTTTAACACATTTCTTTTCCTTGCCATTTTCTCCTTCTCTGCCCAGTCTGGCCTTCAGCTGGATAAATTCTTTCCTTCATGCCACACTGAATGTCTTGGCATCACTGTCCCTGGCATCTGCCGGATGGAGTCCTATAATCATAAAGGCTGTGATAATTTGAATTTCACAGTGCATGGAGCAGACGAAACAATACAGTGTCTATAATCTGCTTGGGGCTGGTACTCTGACAAGAAATGTATCCCAGAATCCCAAAAGATGAATGAAACCACAAAGTCCAGTCTTCTAGGCTACCCTATATCAGAAAAGCAATTCTTGTCCTTCATACCAGATAAGTGGTAATCCATCCTTTAAAGACCCTTTTTTGATAGAAAAAAACTTACACTGTTAGGTTAGTCCATTCTGCCTTGAGAAATACTAGAATCCTTGTCTTATGTGGATCCAAAGTCTGACACTTGGCAACTTATAGTTGCCATTATCATTGATTTAGAGCTTGAAGGGACATGAGAAGTAATCCAGAGAAACTCCTTAGAGGCACCTGGGTGACTCAATGGATTGAGAGCCAGGCCTGGAAATAGCAGGTCCTAGGTTCAAATCTGGCCTAAAATATGTTCTAGCTTAATCCTCATGTACCTTTATCACTCCTCTGCCTTGGAACCAACATACAGATTCTAAGATGGAGGGTAAGAGTTAAAAAAGAGAAATCCCCTTATTTTATTTTTTTACAAATGAGAAAGTTGAAGGGCACCAAGGTGAAGTGACAAAGTCACAGAATTCCAGGTCTGGGATCCTTTCCTCCAAGTTGGACATTAATAGAAATACAATAGTGCTATTTAAAGTGACATATAAAAAGAAAATAAATTAACTCAGTGTGTCAAAGGAAATAAAACTGACTTTGGAGTCAGGAAGATCTGAGTTCATATTTTACCTCTAACATATACAGACTGCACACTTCTCTCAATCTCTCAGAGTCTCCAAGCAACTCTTTAAGTTTCAGAGATAGTGATAAAGAGAGCTTCCCATCCAGAAAAGAGATTTGTAACTGTATACATTGTTCTCCCGGTTCTGCTCCCTTCCCTCAGCATCAGTTCATAATAAGTCTTCCCAGGTTTCTCTGAAGCTATTCCCTTGTCATTTCTTATGGTACACTAGCATTCCATTATAGTCGTGAATCCTAATTTGTCCAGGCTTTCCCTAATTCATGGCTACCCTCCTTCCTTTCTAGCCATCTGATAAAAGGGAGCTGATGTAAATATTTCCATATACATATATATTTGCTTTTTTCCCCTCATTTTGATCTCTTTGGTGATATAGATCTCATAATGGCATTACTGTGTCAAAGAGGATGCATAGCTAACTGACTTTGGAGGCACAGTTCCACACTGCTTTCCAGAATGGCTCTACCAATTCACAGCCCCACTGAGTGTAAATCAGAGTGCCTGCCTTCACACAGCCCCTCCAACAACTGTCACTTCCTGATTTTGTCACTTGTTATTGTCTGGTTGGCAGGCGGTAGTAACTCAGAGTGGTTTTAATTTGCATTTATCTCATCATTTCACATAGTTGTTGATAGCTTGGATTCCTTCCTTTGAAGACTGTCTCTTCACCTAATAGTTTCAATTGTTAGGAAATTGTGTTTTTTTTTAATTTTCCCCCTTTACTTTGAGTCTATATATCCTCTATAAATTCTACCCACTGTTCCTTGTTCTGAGTTCTAGGAGCCATGAAGACCAAGTCCCAGAAAGGTAAAGTGGATAAGGTTACTGAGCAGTGGTCCAGCTCTCCTTTCCATCACATCCAGCTGTCTCCCTCTCCCTAGGGATCAGAGTGATGGGGGACATGCTGGAGGGATGACGAACATTGGCAATAATAGCATGCCATTTTTATTAACAGAACCAAGAGGGGTGTATTTATAATTGGATATTGTAGCCATCCACATCAAGGGTTCCCAACCATAATTCCTCTCCAGATACTGCTAGGGATGGATTTCCCCTTTTTTCTCTGCTGAGACCCCAGTCTTGCCAACCCTGGCCAGTCTGGTATCTTCTTCTCCACTTGAATTAAGCATGATCCCCCTCAAGGGCAAACTCTGGTTCTTATCACTGGAGTATAATCCTCCTGTCTCAAGGAGTCAGCGGGACATGATAGCTTGGCTAAGGAGTGGGGCTTGTGTGATGCTTTGGTGGGTGCTGAGCAGGCAGAAAGCCCCTTGGCCGATTCCTTGACGACAGGCTTGTTGGAGATCCGTCACCCCAGTGTCTCTGTTACTCTACAACCACGCTGAGAGCCAACACAGGGAAGGCAGGAATCAGGGCAGCTGTCTGATAGTTTTAATGTTAAAATGTGTTGAACATTCACAGGCCACGGAACTCTGCTAAGTGAACCAAATGTATCTCCCCGAGGCCATATGCTCCACCACAGCCCAGCTGCAGCTCTCTTGAAAAAAGCCGGGATGCTGAGACAGATTTTTTTTCATTCTCCTTTTTTTCTGCCTCTTGTTGAACTGCTAATGCCAGATGCCATCATCAGAGCCAGGGAAAAAGCAGGGAAGAGTCTTGAGCCAGCACAGCATCCCTAGAGAACAAGAGGATTCTTGCCTTTTAAAAAGCATCCATAGACTGTGTCTCATATACATGCGTCTGGGTCTAAGACCATCCCAGAACAGCCTCTCCAACTCTCACCCCCAACCCTACACACACACATACACACCCAGATTCAGTGCCAAACCCATAACGCGTGTGCCAAAGCGATGAACCTCCAAAAAGATCCACTTTGGATAAGCACCCGGGCTCATGAAAGGCCTCTTGCCTAATTAATATCAAATGCTACATAAGCTAAACATCTCTCGTGTTTTCCATCTGGAAAGGCAACATGATATAGTGGAGAAAGCGTGGTCCGTGGAATCCAAGGACCCGAGTTCTACTCTCACCTCTCATACTATCATGGTGGCCTTGAGCGAGTTGGATGGATCTTCCTTGGGAAGCCTCAGTTTCTTCATTTCTAAAAAGAGGTTAGATATGCATATCTTTTTGTGGAGTGATACCTTCTATAGTGCTGGGAAGGAGCAGGAATTACGTGAGAATCAATTATGTTTAATAATAAATTAAA
The DNA here is from genome assembly GCF_027887165.1 of Monodelphis domestica. NCBI lineage: Eukaryota > Metazoa > Chordata > Mammalia > Didelphimorphia > Didelphidae > Monodelphis > Monodelphis domestica. Next base: position 519,212,584 of record NC_077228.1, on the reverse strand, counting down.
AGGTTTTTTTTTAATTAAAAAATTAAAAGACACCTTCTGAATTCCCTTCAAGCTCAAAGGCTAGAATCCTATGAAATCCCTTCACCTTGTTGGACCTCAGTTTTCTCATCCATAAAATGTGAGAGTTGAGCTTGAAGACCTTCTGAGTTTCCTTTTAGCTCCAGGACTATGATTCTGTGAAATCAGTCAACCTTCCCTTTTCAGTAAAACAAAGCTGTTGGACTAGATGGCCTCTGAGGTCGCTTCCAGCTCTAAATTTGATTCCACAACTGGAGAACTTCTTCCCCAAATTGGGGAGGGTGGGAGAGAATAAGGAAAGGGAATTGCTTTGAGCTACAAGCTTTTCAGCCTCAGTTTTCTCTGTGTGTTTTCTGAGTAAGACAAGGTTAACCATATCTAAAGAACATGTTTAGGTGTTCTCTGGGGTCAGATGACCACAAGAGGTAAAGAAATTGTGAACAGCAAAAAGCTAAATGAAACAAGAGCTGTTTTCTCCTGCTTCAGTGACTCCCTGCAGCTAACCCTGGCACAGGAGTTGCTTTCATTGTTCAGGGAAGAATAACAAGACTATTGAAAAAGGCCTAAGGTTGAGAAATATAGGCCAGGTTGGAGGAGGGAGTATGTGTGTGTACTGGGACTGAGGTTCTTAGAAGCCAAAAGAAAAAAATATATAGAACAATCCTGAGTTTTTCAGGACTAGCAAGTTCTCTTGAGAATAATTTACAAACCTCAACCAATGCACATTACCCATAAATACCCTTGCAATAGTCCCATTCTATGCTACATTTAAATTATAATTTATTAATTCAATTCAACAAGCTTATATTAAACTCTTCCTGGCTTCCAGACACTGCTAAACATGCAAAGATACAATGAATGAAAGAATGAAGAATCTTTTTTATATTTAAAGTATTTACTATATGTTAATAAATATTAATCCTTAAGTAGGGGTGTCTACATTCCTGGTTGCTAGAATTCTAAAGACTAAGCAGGGTGGAGTCAATCTAAAATTCATAGTGTAAAATGGGAGAGGGAGTTAGACTTGGTGACCTCTAAGTTCTTCTAGCTATGGGTCAGGACTCTTCATTTTGTGTGGATGGGTCATGGATACCTTTGGTTGTCTGGTAAATCCTATAGACCCCTTCTTGGAATGTTGTTTTTAAATATATAAAGTAAAATACATAGAAATGCAAATTGAATCAGCATATGAAATACAGTTTTCAAAATCTTAATCCAATTTTTTTTCAGATCTCAGGTGATAAGCCATTGATCTCGAGATTTTGAGATCTCTGCTCAAGGCATGTTATCCAGTACAAGATTGTATGTTAGAGATGATAACAGAACTCTGCCATCATTCAGAGAGGAGAGATTAGTGTGCTCGGTGAGATTCTTATCCTCATCTCTTACATCCTATATCCAAAAGCATGGATTCCTGGATCATGTGTGTCTTCAGCTCTTCCTTGGGGATCACAGACTATTTTTTAAATGTAAAGTAGAAACAAAAACACATTCTCAAAGGCTTTCTCATCACTTCAGAAATTATTTGTGTTGGGATTAATGTTTGACAAGTGCGTAAGATGTTCAGTAGTAGAAATGTGCTGAGCAAATGAAAAGTTAGCCACCCTGATGACAAAAGTGAGGAGGAAGAAACAGAGCCTCCAGAAAGAAACCATCATGATAAAAGAAGATGAGCTGAGTTTTTCTTTGTCTAAGAGGCTACCTATTACTTAATCATGTTTTCTCTTCTGTCCTGTCTTTCCTCTAGGATGCTACCTTGTTACCCTCTACCTCATGTCCAGAAACTTCTAGAATTGGGACAATATAGGTTAGAAACTTAATTAGTATCTTCTTTTCTATGACCTCAGGGCTGGGAAATCAAATCTACTAAGCAGGCTTTATTTGGGAAAAGGTGGCCTTAATGCTGAATTTAGCTATGTCCGCAGAGCTCTTCTAAGAGCTCCCTGAGCTGCCTTGAAACCTGAACCCAGAAATTTTAGATTATGGTGAATTCTTTCAGCCTGCCATGACCTAAAGGCTATTGTTCTAGGTATCCCGGTCATGTCTCCAATTGTATCCCTTTCTCATTCCCACTTTGCTGGTTTTGGTTCCAGTCTCTACATAAGAGAGGTCAGGAGGTTGACCTTCTTTTCTTTTCTTTTCTTTTAAATTCTTACTTTCTGTCTTAGAATCAGTACTGAGTATCAGTTCCAAGGCAGAAGAACAGTAACAGCTAGATAATTGGGCTTAAGTGACTAACCCAAGGTCATATAGCTAGGGAGCTTCTAAGGCTACATTTGAACCCAAGATTTCCCATATCCAGACCTGGATCTCTATCCATTGAGCCCCTTAGTTGCCTTAGAAGTTGAACTTATTTGAAAGTGTCACTTCTTGCTCCATTATAAAATTGAGGAGGAAGGAAGTAGACTTCATTGTACCCTTCCCTTTTTGTGCGTGCTTCCCACTCCCATAGATTTCTCAGGTTAAGCTCTGTTGTCTTCATTCTTAAGAAGAAGCATGAAAAAGGAGCTCATTCCTTTCTATACTGACTGGATCAATTAATTTCCTTGAGGAGTCCTTTATGCCAAGCGATGGACTTGAATACCACACCATTCAAACATTGATTGAAGGAACTAGAGATGTTTGCCCTGGCAAAGAGAAGACTTGGGATATGGACAAATTGATATTGGAATGATAGCTGTCTACAAATCATTGGCAGGCTATCATCCAAAAGAGTTATTTGATTTGTTTTACTTGGCACTAGAGGGCAGAACCACAAACAATGGATGAAAATTATTGAGAGAAAGACTTGAGTGTTGATGAGAAGGAAAATCTTCTTAGCAACTAGAGCTACCCAATAGTAAAATGAAGATAAGGGCTTCCTAAAGATTAGATGCTATCAAGAACAATGAGCATTTCTTTTTTTTTAATTTTATAATATTTTATTTGATCATTTCCAAGCATTATTCATTAAAGACAAAGATCATTTTCTTTTCCTCCCCCCCACCCCCCATAGTCGACGCGTGATTCCACTGGGTATCACATGTATTCCTGATTTGAACCCATTGCCATGTTGTTAGTATTTGCATTAGAGTGTTCATTTAGAGTCTCTCCTCTGTCATGTCCCCTCAACCGCTGTATTCAGGCAGTTGCCTTTCCTCGGTGTCTCTATTCAATGACATTTCTTGGGGATTCTGCACAAAATATTGCTTGATGGGATATAGGCTTGACTGGATCATCCCTTCTCACTGAGATTTGATGACTGCAATTCTGCTATAGATCCAGTTTCCAGGTCTTTGTTATTAGGTAGCCTCTTTCTTGATATAATGCATCCTCAAGGAAGGCAGCATAATCTATAGACTTCAGAAGCCATAGTCTGTCAGGGAATTCAACCATATTAATAGCCAATAAAGAATTCCCTTGCTTCTCACACATTCTGCAAGAAACAAAATAAGAATTCTAGTCTCTGAAGCCAAAAAAGCTTCAAAGACTTAAGAAACCATATGGAAAGTCCCACTGCCGATGCTTCAAGTCCCAGGACTATACTTCCCAACAAACCCATCCATACAAACTTTCTTTGCCCACTCACAATTTATGTATACATATGTAAAATGGAGTTGGAGAAATGATGAACACTTTGAGATTTGTTGTTCAGAAGATCAAGTATTTCCTTGTAGCCTAAAGACATCAAGATCTTTGAGCCAGAAAGAGATCTTGAGCCTTAGGTGGGAGTTTTAAAAGGCACACATAGACTCTTAGAAGGAAGATGGAGGATAAAAAGAGGAGACAGCTTCCTGAACCCCATCCCCTTCACCTCCCTAAGAGTTAACAAGCTGAACTGGAAAGCATGACCATTGAGAAGCGCTGATTGCTTAGGAAGAAAGCAGAAACTGAAAGAGCCTACTGAGTTTCTATCCAAAAAAGGAGATATTGAGGAGGATCATTGGATTTCTGCCATCATCTTGGAATTGAGAATTTGGGCAGAAGCTCCTGGTTTTATCACTTCTTCAAAGCCTGAGGAAAATCAACAGCACCATTACCCCAAGTCTACTCTTCCTCCATTTCCTCATGCTTCCAGTAAGACTCTACTTGCTTCTTTACCTTATTGTTTCCAATAGCTAGGTGGCACAGCGGATAGAATACCAGGGCAGGAGTGAGGAAGACTCATCTTGCTGAGTTCAAATCTGACCCCAGATACTTGCAATCTGGGAAAATCACTTAACCCTGTTTGCCTCAGTCTCCTTGCCTATAAAATGAGCTGAAGAAGGACATGGCAAACGACTCTAGTATCTCTGCTAAGAAAACTCCAAAATGGGAACACAAACAGTAAGACAACTGAAATGTTGGAACATCTGAACATCCTGACTTTGCCTCAATTATAGAGGAGTTAGTTAGAGACACACAAAAAATTTAATGATTGCAGAGTCAATTCTCTGTCTAAATGTTGGGAATTTTCCCAACTGAGGGATCTGAGCTATACTGACTGTAATGCTGACTTTTCATCTGATATAAATTCCATAAAACTCCAGAGGAGAGAACCATTTACACCCAACAATCATCAACTACAGAAACTACAAACTGAGCTATTTTCTATAACAGAGTGGTGCTGATCAAATCTTCAAAGAGAAGCAAGATAGGGAGGAGAGGGAAGTGGCAGAAGAATAGATTATATTCCAAGTAGGAGAATACTAAGACCTTAGAAGGCTTTGGCTTGATCCTATCCATCAGGGAGAAAGGAGCAGAAAAAAGTCCAGCCCCCTCCAACTTTGCCCACCAAAGAAATATCTAATGGTGGTACACATATGTATGTAACATATATATATATATATATATATATATATATATATATATATATTTGCAACACAAATTTGTCACATTAATGCCAATCCTTTAACTCTACCATGGAATATATGAAAAAAACTCAATATTTCAGAAATACCAAATGATGTCCATATACCATGCATGTATATATGTCCATGTGTTATATGTTATTTATGATATATCCCTGAATTCAACACACACTCTGTGAAGAAAAGGAGTAATTCATTTTTGTCTTTTTCTCCCCAGTGCCTATCATAGAGCCTGGAAATTCTCTGGAAACCATATCTTTGAGCCAGAAAGGGTTTAATAATTTAATCATTATTATTTTATTTCATAATTATACATAATTATCTTTAGGACTTTATAATCATTTAATTTTATAATTATTTCTTAAATAGAAAAAACAGGCCAAAGAAAGAAGCACAGAAGCATGAACCATATATAGGCAACTAACTGTTTTAGCCAAGTCAGATGATATGCCCTCTCTAGTCCAGGGTTCCAAGGGAAGAAGGCAATTTCTTGTACCTTCTGCCAATTTATGCCCTCTATGACATCCTTGTCCTGAGCTCTCTGATTGGGGGACTCAAGCCTCAATCCAGACAAGAGGAAGGTCTTCCGTACCCCAGGAATAATCACACAGTGTTTAGAATAGCCACACAGCATAGATAAGTGTCTCTGAGAAGAGTAGACAAGAGGAGCAGAGAATGACACCCATTGCCTCAGCAAGATATGTTTCAGAGCTTCAGACCTAAGATGTTCTTGTTTTAAAATCAAAAGGTTGTTTGAGGGTGGAAAAGGGGTTCAGATTAATGTGACCTTTCCATAAGAGATGCTTAATGAATGTTTCAGGATGGACTACTTGCACACACAATCCCAAACTTCCTCTCTTTCAAAACTCCAAACGTGTCTCAGGGCTATAAAGCCCATCCTTGATATGGTGAGTGACTAATCTTTTGCAGGATGCTTGCTATTATTCAAAGCCCTTTTACTCCACTCATTGCATGCATTCTTCACAACAGCCCTGTCAGATGGATGGTAAAAGGAATAGATGTACTTTACAGATGAGGAAATTGAGACCCAGAGAGTTTAAATGGCTTGTCCAGAATCACAGAGCTGCAGAGCTATGATTAGAAGCTGGGTTTCCTGACTCTTTGCCCAGTGTTCTCTTCATTCTACCAAATTGCTTCTAAAACCAGTAATTTGCCTGGTTACTAAAGTGTGTATGAATAGGATATCATTAGAGTTCATGTAGACAGTTGAAAGGCAAGTAGAAAAAAAGGAAACATTTTAGATCTTCTTTGTGACTCTCTTCTTCCTGACAATGGGTACCTTCTCTTGGCTTTCACCCTTCTTCAAGGATGATCCCTGATTGCTAGTGACCCAAACACATGATTGCTGACAACAAGAAAATATCCTGAGGCTATGGGACACAATTCCTAATAAATGAGCAATAAACCCCTACTGTATAACAAAAGCCCTACAGCCACCACACAATCCCAGTAAGTGGGGCACACTGGCAAAACTCAGAGCCCTGGAGATAGCAGAGGATGTAGGGCAAACACAGAGGTGTTATAATGAGGATATTGTATAGTTGGAAAATCTTGAACCTTTGCACTATGTTCCCCAGAATTCCTTTTGCATCTCCCAGCATTCCTTTCCCTGCATCGTTTGCGTGGTTACATGATTGATTATAAGTTTGCTGTAACTCCTCCCTCTTTCCTCTTTTCTTCCTTGGGCTTAAGTTCGTGACCTCCTTTTTAACTCTAGTTTTTTTTTATTTTAATAAATATAAATATAACACTTGAGTTATTGTATATTAATTTTATATTTACAATATGTGTATATGTGTGTATAAGTATGTGGGGGGAGGGTGTTCTCTTCTAGGACATAACTATTTGTACTAACCAAACATAAAAGAACCAACATCAGACACAGTGGATTGAGAGTCAGATCCAGAGATGGGAGGTCCTGGGTCCAAATCTGGCCTCAGACACTTCCTAGCTGTGAGACCCTGGGCAAGTCACTTAACCTCATTGCCCAGACCTTACCAATCTTTTGCCTTGGAACTATCGATTCTAAGACAGAAGGTAAGGGTTAAAATAAATATAAAAAGAACAGCTATCAATAGTACCTCTGATGCTGATAATCTGACTTTTCAGTCTTTCAAAGAGAGAAAAAGGAACTGTGTGATTTCTTGATTTTTTGTAATCAAGGATTTTAGCTAGGAGAGACCTTGAAGCTAATCAGATGTTATCTTGTTACTTTACAGGTGACAAAACTGAGAACCACCATAAAAGCTAAGAGATTTGTCCAACGTCGCAGAGCTGATTAATGATAGAATGAAGGGTTAGTTTTACCTACCACCCCAGTCTTCTTTTCCACCATACTGTGTTACAAATGGGGGCTTTCACAAATGACTCCACGAACAAGAGAATTTCCCTCATTTAGTGCCTGCATCTCTCTTTGGGATGCCCTACTATGTGTCTGTTGGTCATATACCCAATGAGTCAATGGCTCAAGGAGACATGGCTTGTCTTTTTATTTCCAGAGAGCTGGCCTCTAAAGAGTGGCATTGTTGAGTCTGTTTATGGGTAAGATTATAGAAATGGAAACTTGGTCTGAGCCAGTTGAACATGTTTGGAGATGTAGAAGCTGATGAGGACAAGTTGATTCGGCTTTTGTCTTAGGCTATAATCCTGAGTTGTATCCTTTGGGGAAGAAGTCGTATGGCCCTGCATAGAATCTTAGACACATAGAATTCTAAGGTTCAAGACTTCTCATTTATAAAATGTTCTTGCTTAATGTGAGAGGCAACTGACTGGAGTCAGAAGATCCAATTTCAAATCTTAAAGGAGATATTACCTGTGGGAACATTAATAAGTTGCTTAAATTCCTTGGACCTCAGTTTATCCATTTGTAAAATGAGAGGATTGGACTGGATGGCCTCTGATTTTGCTTCTAGCTAAAAATCTGTGAACCTATGAAACATAATAGGCTTAAAAAGAGGATAAAAGAGCCTGTATGTAGCTAGGTGGCTCAGTGAATAGAATGCTGATCCTGGAGTCAGGAAGAATCATCTTCATGCATTCATATCTGACCTCAGACACATACTATCTGTGTAACCTCGCACAAATCTCTTAACTCTGTTGGCCTCAGTTTTCTCATCTGGAAAATGAGCTGGAGAAGAAAATGACAAATCATGCCAGTATCTTTGCCAAGAGAACCCCAAATGGGAACACAAAGAGTTGAACACAACTGAATTGAATCAACAACACAAAGAGAAGAGTTCAAAATGCAAATTTCAGTCTCCATCTCTTCCTAACAATGATTTAGTTTTCCTAGGCTTTTTCATCCACCACTGGACTAATTTTAAAAAGTAATTAGATAGTGAGGTAGATAAAAGGAGTTAGGGAGAACTGAGTTCAAATTCTTCCCCAAACACTTTACTCTGTGACCCTGCACAAGTCACTTAATTTCCCTTTGTCTCATTGTCCTGTAAAATAGGGATAATAATAGCACTCACCCCACAGGGTCGTTGTGGGTATTAACTGGGATAAATAAGTGAAGTTCTGTACAGACTTTGAAACATAATGCAAAAATTAATAATAATACAGATAAAATTATAATCAGAAAGTATTGAGATGAATTACTGTCTTTTCATCCCTCTTTTCTTGTAAATAGAAACTTCAATAGAAATGTGTGGAGAAAAGACCCTAGCCCCATATGCATTATAAAACCAAAAAAAATAATTCTACCATTTAATGGTGCTCTTCCTTTAGGGACCCTCTCTGCAATGCAGGGCTTGGCTGGAATGCCATCCTGCATACACAGTCAGGTTTGCCACAGACAAGTTGATGGTTAGTATTATAGCTCGCCAATTTCCCACCCCAAAAAACTTTGTCACTTTCTGTAGCAAAAACCTTTTCTCATCTCTAGTAGGCCAGATTAATCACACAGCATTAGAGCAACTGGATAGCCAGCACCCAAACAAGATAGGTTTCCAGGCTTCTCACAATTCCCAAGCACATTGCAGATGAAAGAACCCATTTTTCAGGCAGTGGCAGAATTGTAAACAACTTGCAGTTGATGTACAATTCACCATATGCAAAAATATATCATTCCAAAAGACAATTTGCAAGTCTAGGTATAGAGCTGAAAGAAAATAAATAAATAACAAAAGAACAGTCACAAAATCCCAGGCTGCACTGGAAGATTCAGTGATCAGCTTAGCTAGGAGGTTTCAGCCACCACTTCTTCTCTATTAAAGAGGGGAAATATCCAGAAGGAACTCAGCTGGGAATTAGGAGACCTGGCTTCTCATTTAACCTGGGGCAAATCTCTTCTTTGTAAGAAGGGGAATAGGAGTGGGGATGGAGTTGAACAAGACAAGCTCTAAACTCTAACATTGTATTCTGACTCTGACTTCCCAGTTTTAGCCTTCTACTCTAACCCTTGATCCATTATTAAATATAGAATCCAAGCTCTGCAAAGGGTAAAGGATAAGCTTCTTTCATGGCTTCCCTGGCTTCTTGTCACATGGAAGTAGCTTGAATGGTCTTTCTGCTTGCTAAATCAGACAAGGCTATTTCAAAAGGCAGCAATACTGAATTTGGAGTCACAATATCTGGGTTCAAATATCAGACCTTCCACTTACCTATGGATAAGTCTCCAGGCCTTGCTTTCTTCATTTGTAAAATGAAAAGGTAGGACCAGGGGATTGCTCAAGTCCTTTCCATTCAATGAACCAATTGTCAATTAATTAATTCAATTAAGCCTCCACCAGACACAAGATGAAATGGGGTACAGTCATTTTCCTCTGCTTACTTTGTAGCCCTGATTTCATTATCCTGTTTGACCAGGGTATCCTTGCCCCCATAAAAGATCACTAGATTGCACTTTTCTATCAGAGTTAACAATATATGGTTACCATCAAATTTATCTCAGACACACTGAATCTGTGAGAATGTTCTGTCCAATGAAGCTAATCCCTCTGTGCCTTCATGTTTATCCTTCATTTCACAGAGGAGAGGAGCAATGATGTCATTGGGTGATGTCCTCACTCATGGGTGAATTGGATTTAAGTGGGACAGAATTGCACAAATTCATCAGCTTCACTTTCTCTTCTAGAGTCATTCAAGTCCAATGGCAAGACAAAAGTCAGGATGACTGTGCAGCTAGGTGCCTCAGTGGATAGAGAATTGGGCCTAAAATCAGGAAGAGCTGAGCTCGAATCCAATCTCAGGCACTAGCTGTGACCCAGCATAAGTCACTTAACCTCTGGTTTAATCTATTGGAGAAAGAAATGGAGAAGAAATGCCTTCATGAACAATCTTCACAAACAGTTCTGAAGGACTTCTGTATATGTAAACCAGTCTATCCACTCCTGAGTTCCATATTGTGGTGGATCTTGTGGAATCCATCTAGTCTGGTCCTTGGATGGAAGAACATGAGTCTACACTGGCCACAGAACTGTGAACATGGTACATCTTATCAGGCCTAATGACAAGATCAATGTCTACCAGGATGCCTTCACTTTTCCCATGCATCTTAGGGTTATTCTTTCCCCAAAAGCAAGAAATCTATCCCTAAGATTGAATTGGTCTAGAGACTAAGCCATAACCCTCTTCCAGCTCTTCCTGGTGGCCTTATGTCCTTTGGAAGTCACAATTTTAGGACAAAAAGAGGCCCACTCATGTGGAATCTGGGCCCTTTGGATATGATGGACATCCCAAGGCTGCTATGATTTACCTTCACCTGCCCTGATGACCAGACAAGTTTTATTATGGAGGTTAGTTGAGTCAACCCAAATTTTCCTCTTTGGTGAATATCTTGTAAGAAAACCTTTTGTGAACTGCCTAGATATGGGACCCAAATTTCCAGGGGACCTACTTGACCTAAGTCTAACTCATAACAACTCTAGCAGATATTCTTTAAGAGTCTAAGGTATTTAGCCTCCACACCACCAGTCACTGATTTTCATAGATTCTAAGCCAGAGAAGAAATTAGGCCATCTATTCTACTCAACTCATTTTGTGGTTGAGAAATTGAAGTCCAGATAGTTAAGTAAATCATTCAAAGTCACAAAGGGAATTAGGTGACACAATGAATAGAGCACTGTGCCTGGAGTCAGGAAGAAATGAGTTCAAATTTTACCTTAACTCTGTGATATGGGCAAATTATTTGACTTATCTCACTTTCCTTTTCCACAAAAAGATAATAATAGTACCTACTTCCCAAAGGTTTTGCTAGAATGAAATGAACTGATAATAATAAAGAATACTGAGAACTTTAAAGCATTATAAAAACAATAACACAATAGTAATTATTTAAAAGAGATAAATAAGATTTGAACCAAGATCCTCTCACTCCAAATACAGCAATCTTTCTACTCTACCACATTTCCATTTATTATTTAAAGTATGTTTGAAAAATGGGACACTAACACATTGCTGGTAGAGCTGTGAACTGATCCAATCATTCTCAAGGGCAATTTGGAATTATGCCCAAACATAAAAAAAAATTGCATACTCTTTAAGCCAGTAATTCCACTAGTAGGTCTGTATCCCAAAGAGATAAAAAAATGTGAAAGAACCTGCTTATAAGCAAATATATTTACAGCTTCTCTTTTTATGATGACAAAGAATTGGAAGGTAAAGAGATGTCTATCAGTTGGGGAACAGCTGAACAAACTGTGGTTTATGATGGGGATGGAATTCTATTGTGCTGTAAGGAATGATGAACTGGAGGATTACAGAAAGAGCTAGAAAGACCTCCATGAACTGATGCAGAGTGAAATAAGCAGAACCAGGAGAACATTGTACACAGTAACAACAATATTGTGGAATGATCGACTGTGATAGACTTAGCAATTCTCAGCAATGTAATGATCCAGGACAATTCTGATGGACGTGTGACAAAGAATGCTCTTCACTTACAGAGAAAGAACTGTGGGAGTTGGAATGCAGATGAAAATATATGACTTTTCAATTGCTTATTTATGTTTATATTTGGGGGTTTGGGCTTTATAAGATTAATCATGTATAAAAATGAACAATATGGAAATATGTTTGCATGCTCATACATGTATAACCCAGATCAAATCTCCTGCTTGCATAAGGAGGGAGATAAGTTCAGTCTCTTCAGAAAACAAAATTCACAGAAATTAGATATAAGAAAGGAAGTCACAATAAAGAGCTTCAAAGCTACCAATGACCTATGAAAGACTCCATGAGACACCAATGTGGAAAATAGCAGACTTACTTTCACAGCCATCTTAGGAGACAGGCAAAAATTATCAAAATATCTTCTCTTCTATTCAAGATAAGTCAACACAGGAGGCAGCTGGATGACTTAGTGGATTGAGAACCAGGCCTAGAGATAGGATGTCCTGGGTTCAAATCTGACCTCAGATACTTCCAAGCTGTGTGACCCTGGGCAAGTCACTTGACCCCCATTGCCCAGCCCTTACCACTCTTCTGCCTTGGAACCAATTAACAGTATTAATCCCAAGACGGAAAGTAAGGGTTTAAAAAAAAGATAAGTCAACACCAAGCAAGAAACTCCAAAATGTGAATGAAAGACTCAACTAATTCTTACAAATGTTCAATGACTATATTTCTCTGGGATAATTTGAAAAGGTGACTTTATATTTAATCCTAAAGAACTATGGACAAGATCATTCTATTTTATTGTTTTTGTGGAATTACTGTATAAATGCAGGAGGACTAAGGCATTCCTGAGGTTACTGTAGAGGTCTTATAATTCCTTTAGGAAATTATATATACATATATATATATATTACATATATATGTACTTAGTTTAGATATAATATCAAATATATAATATAATATGTCATCATAGTATGCTATATAATATCAAATAATATAATATCATAGTGACATAATATCGAAAACACAATGAGAGGGATTGAATGTCCTGGATGGTGGTCCAGAATAAGTCACTTCACTCATTTTGACCGCAATTTCTTCCTTTATAAAATAAAGTAAAGGAACTAAAAGATCTTCCTAAACTTTCCAAGTCTAAAATTCCTCCCTCTTTTCCATCATTCAACTCACATTTTACAGATAAGTAAATTAAGAATTAAGGAAATTAATTTAAATGACTTGCTCCAGGTCATAGAACTGGTTATTAACAGAATCCAAGTCTCTAGACCATCAACCCAATAACATTTCCCATATATCACACTAAAACTGGTTAGCATCAACTTTATTGTATGCAGGTGAAAACATTAAGCCTTGGCAGCAGAACTCATGAAGAACAATGAAAAGGGTAATGGTTTGGGAGTCAGAGGACTGGAGTTTGAACCTCAGACATTTTGGCTACTATGTGACTTTTGGTTATTTGCTTTACCTTTCAGTCTCTTTTTTATAAAATAAATAGTTTGAAATAGGTGATCTTGAAGACACCATCCTGGTCTAATCTTTGATGCACCAATGATACTATTATCTTCCCACTGGACCTGGCCCTACCTACGCAGAGCCTCTAATACCTAGCTTTTTTTGAGGTAGGAAGCATTATGTACTAGAAAGAGTATGAGATTAGGAATTGGAAGACTTGAGTGCAAGTTGCGCCTTTACCATCCTTTCTACAGCATGTTCCAAATGTCTTAGTGCAACTTTTAGCTCTTTTATTAGCTTTAAGTTTTAAATTCTACTAAGATTTTTGTGACACCTTGTACTAAAGTTAAAGTCATAACCTTTCAGAAATTCCATTTCTCTATTTATATCATAGGAATAAAATTTTCTTTTTTCATAGTTATCCCTAGTGACCCACAGGAAAACATAGGGAAGCTCTCTGAAAACTGCTTTTATAAGTGTTGGCTTTAAGCTCAACCTTTATTTAATGGTCTCCCACACCTTTTTGTTATTCACCCAAATTCCCATGTCTTCATCCAAACCTTCTAAATTCCTAATCTATTTTTATGTTTATATGTATGTGTGTACACACATGTGTTATATATGATTTTATTGGTACTGAGGACTGTAAGTAAGGATACTCTCTTTACTAATGTTGATTGGTACCTACCCTGCAACTTATAGTTGTATAGCATTGTCTAGAGCACTTAAGGATTTGGTAACTTGCCCAAGGTCACATAGCCAGTATGGAGAGAAGTAAAGTGGCTGTAGTATTTAGGATATGGATATTGGTGTCAGAAGATCTGAGTTCCAAACCAGACTGTCCAAGGCAAATAACTTAACAACAAAAAGTCTCAGTTTACACATCTCTAAAGTGAAATAGTAGAACTGGGTGACCCCCAAAGTCTCATCTCCATAAGCTTTTTACATACACCATCACTGATTTTAAGATTTATTGATCTCTAATGTTAGGTCACTGACCATGGTGCTGACCAAGGCTTAAGGTTTCTGATCCTGGGTGTAAGTGGGGCAAAGTACCTAAAGTCATCGAAAAGGGAAGGTCCAAACCATTTGGGGAGCATAAATGTAATGGAATAGTACCATACAATTAAAATAGTAAATCTGCACTTTTCAGAGATGCATGGGGAAGTGTTTGCCAAATGGTAAAACCAAAGAGCACAAGAAGAGGAAAATAAGAAATATTTAACTATAGCAAACATAAATGGCTACAACAACAAAAATGAACCCGAATTCTGTGTAATTATAATGATCATGATTGACTCCAAATAAGGAAGGAGAAAATTAATCACTTGCCTTCTTTATGGGGGAAAGACATGTAACTTTACATACAATGTCAGGCTCATTTGATTTGCTGATTGATGTCTTTCTCCTTTTACTTTTCTCTTTTCCTCTTCCATCTTCTTCAACTATGTCTGTTTCTCTGTCTCTATCTCTATCTCTGTCTCTCAATATCTTTCTCTCTTTCTCTGTCTTCCTCTTAACTTCAGGAAAGGTTTTTACACTTTGAATGGTCCAGAGAATTTTGAAATTCCATTTTCTCTGTCACAGCCTCTGTCGCTCTCTATTTCTATCTCTCTCTGACTCCATTTCTCTTCCCCTCATTCATTGTTATAAGAAATAGTTCGAGGGAGGGAGGGAGGGAGAGAGAGAGAGAGAGAGAGAGAGAGAGAGAGAGAGAGAGAGAGAGAGAGAGAGAGAGAGAGAGAGAGAGAGAGAGGGAGAGAGAGAGAGAGAGAGAAGAAAAATACCTGGGGTCTTCTTTGGTAAGGGTATATTACTGTCATTCAGTGGAGACTCTTCTGTAGGCAGGGACCCATTTTGAACAGCATAATTTTAGAAGCACATGAACCATCTTGTGGTAGCCAGTTCCTAAAAATGATCTGAGTGAAACCTGGCAGAGTAGGTTATCTGGGCCTCTCTCTGCAGGAGGCTGTCTAGCCTCTCCAGAGAAATTCAAGGGGAGCTATTGTTAGCCAGTAACAAGAAAGGAAAAGGGGGGAGATACCCCTCCCACTTCCACCTTGGGATGTGTCACAGTTTCTGGTGATGCTCTGTATCTCCCAACCATCTTTCAACCAGGAGGCTGAGAAACATCCTCCCCAAGCTCCACTTAGACAAATCTATAGTGACTGACAGCAGAAGGTGCTTGGCAGTCCTGCATCTTTAATTAGAAAAGCTGCTGGCTCTATCAATAGGGAACATTAGTAGTCAGCTCCAGTCTTTCCCCCTCTTTGGCTCTCCCTATCTAAGGGCCTCTGTCAAGAGCTTCCTTGCCAGAAAAGACTGAGCTGAAAGAGTTTCAGCACACTGGGAATTTTTTTTAATCCTGGCCCATTTTACTTGAAGGGAATGAGTAGGTTAGGTTAGCAAATTGACTGAACTTTCATGCCTTCCTAAAATACCATTTTCTTTATGTAACTCCTCTGTTCAGTAGCCTACAATTGCTTACTCAATAGAGTCCAAGCTCCTAAGGCTGGTATTCAAGGATTTTCACCATCTGGCCCAAATCTCCCTCTCCAAGCTAATATGGATATTTTCCTTATTTGGACCCTGTGCTCTAATCAGTCTGGTCTACTCAGGGTCTTTGGGCATCTTTAACTTGATATCAATGTGGTATAGTGGAAAAACACTAAATGTGGATTCATGGCACCTGAGCTTGAATCCCAACTTGTAACTTACTGACTAGGTGGCCTTAAACAAATTATTCACCTCTTGGACTTCAATTTCCTCAACTGTAAAATGAGGAGATAATACTAGCTGGCTTCTCAGGTCCCTTTCAGTTCTAATTCTACCTCCCCATGACCTTATCTGACATCATTCTTATCTGGAATGTCCTCACCCTTCCTCTCTATTTAATTTTTATCCATCATCAAGGTATATGAAATAAAGGTTCAAGACCACATAGAATACTATTTTCTTTTCTACCATGTCCATGGACATTCCCTATTTCTCTCTCTTTCCCTCCCCTTGCCCCCCTCCTATGTTTAAATTCATATTTTAAAAAAAATTACCATCTATCCATTCTTCAAGACTTCAGATCACATCAAGTCCCAGCTTATTCTCTTGGCTTTATTTGACAAATCCTACCCCATTTCAAACTCTTCTTTAAACTCCTATTGCATTTACTATCTGACCCACTACTTTTGGTTGTTAATTAACTTTTTTGTTATGTAGATTCACATATTAATAGCATTTGAGGAAGAAAATGTACCATCTGGTAAATTCCCATCATTTTCCATATGAAGAACCAGAAAGATGAAAAGATTTGTCCTAAGACACCCTGGCTTCCACTAGAAAATAAACCCCAAGGGATGCAGCATGTTACAATGGAAAGGGTGATGGCTTTTGAACAGAACATCTAAGTTCAACTCTTCCACTTACTCAAAATATGATTTGGAACAATGCACTTAATCTCTATATGATTCAACATCTACATCTATAAAATAAGGAGATTGAATTAGATGATCCCTAAGGTAACTTCTGGCTCTAAATATGTGAGCCTTGAGGGCAAAGCTATGTTTTCATCAACTCTCATTATCAAACACAATAACCAACATACAGAAGGATATTTTTTTAAAAAAATTAATGTAATAATTTTAACACATTTTTCCAAAATTATAAGATACAAATTATCTTCTATCCTCCCTTCATTCCCCTGTCCCTGAGATGTTAAGCAATTTTATCTGGGTTATACATGTATGATCTTGCAAAACATATTTCCATATTGGTCATGTTATGAAAGAATATACCCAAAAACTCATATAAAATCAAAACCAAAAATAAAATCACACACAGGGGAAGCTAGGTTGGCTCATTGAATTAACATCCAGGCCTAGAGATGGTAGGTCATGGGCTTAAAACTGACCTCAAACTTATTACCTGTATGACCTTGGGCAAGTCACTTAACCTTAATTACCTAGCCCTTCCCACTCTTCCTCCTTGGAACCAATATACAAAATCGATTCTAAGATGGAAGGTAAGAGTTTTTAAAAGAATTTTAAGCCAGAAAAAGAAATTGAAGGCATTAAAATAGGCAAGGAGGAGACCAAGTTATCACTCTTTGCAGATGACATGATGGTCTACTTAAACAATCCTAGAGAATCAACCAAAAAGTTAGTCGAAATAATCAACAACTTCAGCAAAGTTGCCGGATACAAAATAAACCTGCATAAGTCATCAGCATTTCTATGTTTCCAACACAGCTCAGCAGCAAGAATTAGAAAGAGAAACCCATTCAAAATCACCTTAGACAAAATAAAATACCTAGGAATCTATCTCCCAAGACAAACACAGGAACTATATGAACACCTCTACAAAACACTCTCCACACTACTAAAACTAGACTTGAGCAATTGGGAAAACATTAACTGCTCATGGGTAGGATGAGCCAATATAACAAAAATGATCATCCTACCCAAACTTATTTATCTATTTAGTGCTATACCCATTGAACTTCCACAATTTTTTTTTACTGATTTAGAAAAAACCATAACAAAGTTCATTTGGAAGAACAAAGGATCAAGGATATCCAGGTAAATAATGAAAAAAAAATACAAAGGAAGGTGGCCTTGAAAGTCCCAGATCTCAAACTATATTATATAGCAGTAGTCATCAAAACAATTTGGTACTGGCTAAGAGACAGAAAGGACGATCAGTGGAATAGACTTGGGGTAAGTGACCTCAGCAAGACAGTCTATGACAAACCCAAAGACCCCAGCTTTGGGGATAAAAACCCACTATTTGACAAAAATTGCTGGGAAAATTGGAAGGCAGTGTGGGAGAGATTAGGTTTGGATCAACACCTCACACCCTACACCAAGATAAACTCAGAATGGGTGAATGACTTGAACATAAAGAAGGAAACTATAAGTAAATTAGGTGAACACAAAATAGTATACATGTCAGACCTGTGGGAAGGGAAAGATTTTAAAACCAAGCAAGACATAGAAAGAGTCACAAAATGTAAAATAAACAATTTTGATTATATCAAATTAAAAAGGTTTTGTACAAACAAAACCAATGTAACCAAAATGAAAAGGGAAGCAACAAATTGGGAAACAAAATCTTCATATCAAAACCTCTGACAAAGGTCTAATCACTCAAATTTATAAAGAGCTAAATCAGTTGTACAAAAAATCAAGCCATTCTCCAATTGATAAATGGGCAAGGAACATGAACAGGCAGTTCTCAGCCAAAGAAATCAAAATTATTAATAAGCACATGAAAAAGTGCTCTAAATCTCTGATATTCAGAGAGATGCAAATCAAAACAACTCTGAGGTATCACTTCACACCCAGCAGATTGGCTAACATGAAAGTAGAGGAAAGTAATGAATGCTGGAGGGGATGTGGCAAAGTAGGGACATTAATGCATTGCTGGTGGAGTTGTGAATTGATCCAGCCATTCTGGAGGGCAATTTGGAACTATGCCCAAAGGGTGATAAAAGGCTGTCTGCCCTTTGATCCAGCCATAGCACTGCTGGGTTTGTACCCCAAAGAGATAATAAGGAAAAAGACTTGTACAAGAATATTCATAGCTGTGCTCTTTGTGGTGGCCAAAAATTGGAAAATGAGGGGATGCCCTTCAATTGGGAAATGACTGAACAAATTGTGGTATATGTTGGTGATGGAATACTATTGTGCTAAAAGGAATAATAAAGTGGAGGAATTCCATGGAGACTGGAACAACCTCCAGGAAGTGATGCAGAGCGAGAGGAGCAGAACCAGGAAAACATTGTACACAGAGACTGAAACACTGTGGTACAATCGAAGGTAATGGACTTCTCCATTAGTGTCAATACAATGTCCCTGAACATTCTTCAGGGATCTAGGAGAAAAAACACTATCCACAAGCAGAGGACAAATTGTGGGAGTAAAAACACCAAGGAAAAGCAACTGCTTGACTACAAGGGTTGAGGGGACATGATTGAGGAGAGACTCTAAATGATCACCCTAATGCAAATACCAACAACATGGAAATGGGTTCGAATCAAGAACATATGTGCTACCCAGTGGAATCGTGTGTCGGCTATGGGAAGGAGGGGGGGGGGAGGAGGAAAAGAAAATAACCTTTGTTTCCAAGGAAAAATGTTTGAAAATGACCAAATAAAATAACGTTTAAAAGGAAAAAAAATAATTTTAAGCCACACACACACAAAAAAATACAATAAAGTAGAAAATAGCATGCTTTAGTCTGCATCCAGATTCCATCAGTTTTTTTTTCTAAAGTAGATAGCATTCTTTGTCTTAAGTCCTTCAGAATTGTGACTGTTATATTTCTGAGAATAGGTAAGTCTATTACACTATCATCATACAATATTGCTGTTACTATGCAAAGTGTTCCCCTGGTTCTGCTTACTTCACTCTGAATAAGTTCATGTAAGTCTTTACAGATTTTTATGAAATCATCCCATTCATCATTTCTTATAGCACAATATTATTCCATCACAATCATATATCAAAATTTGTTCAGTCATTCCCCAATTGATGCATCTCCCTCAGTTACCAATTCTTTGCTACCACAAAAAGAGGTACTCTAAATATTTTTGTAGAAATAAGTCCTTTCCTCTTTTTTTCTCTCTATGGCATACAGACCTAGTAGAAGTAGTATTGGATCAAAGGATATGCACAATTTTACAGTCCTTTGGGCAAAGTTACAAATTATAGGGGGCATTCATTAAAGAAATACACAAAATAAAAGAGTAGGAAAAGATATCAGGGACAATCAGTTCAAACTTGATCTGAATGTGCAAGATCCTTTGTACAACATACTCAATAACTGGTGACCCACCTTGTATTCAAGGACTTCCACTGAGTGAACCTGTTACCTTGTAGGGACAGCACCACTGATTGGATTTCTAGCTCTAATTGTTATTCCCTCTTTCTTCACCTAGGACAAAGGTCCACATCTCTTTCACTTCCATCATTGCTTCTAGTTCTACCCTACTGGGATAGTTAGATTGTAGATCAGTGTTTAGATAGATAGAGTGCTCGACAAGAAGAAACACCTAAGTGAGCTCTGTTGCTAGTCAAGGAGTTTTTTGTGCTCTCCTCTATTAGAGGTTTCTTTACAAGATGGAATTAAGCTTGGGCATCCAACATATTTGGAGCCAGAGGTTGAACCAGGATCCTGATGAAGGCTCCTGGAAATAGAAAGAAGAAAATAGATTTTTATCATTCTTGCTCCTTCTCTAAATTCTTGTTCCTCTAAGAAAAATAGGACCGCCAAGACACTCTCATCATGCCCCATTCTGCCCTCATTGCCATAGAGAAAGACTTCAGAGGCTCATGGGGAGGTACTGTAACACCTTACTGGAAACATTCAGAACCCCCCAGATCCATAGTATATAGTTCATAGAATCTTGGAACTGAAGTCAGGAAGATATCTGGAATTCCACTGAGATATTTACTAGCTGCATGACCTTGAATAAGTCACAACCTATAAAACCTTCATTTTCTTCATAAAAGTAGGATGCTAGATCAATTACCTCTAAGTTATAAAGCTATAATATTATGATGCTAAGATTTTACAGGATACAAGGTACCCTATTCATTTAGATCTCCTTAATCTTGGCAATATTGTCTTCTGTTTTTGTTCATCTTGAATCTGTTTACAGGTTTCTAAACTTTTTCAACAGTTCCTTACCCAGACCTCCTGGCTAGACCACCTCAAATATTTAAACTAATACACAGAAAGATAATGAGGAATCCAAAGTGTTCCTCCCTCCTCTCAGGGGCATTTGAATTTTAAAGCTGGAAATTTTGAGAAAAGAATGCTTTCTTTCAACATTTACCACAATGCCCTTTGGTTTATAGTATGAATAAGGCATTCCCCACCACACACACCATATCAGTTCTAATCATAGGGTTTCAGACATTGTACCACTTTTTTGAAGTGTGAGATGTCTTTCAGAAGACCATTCAATTACAACAAGTTGGTGCTACCCAATGGTTTTGTCAGAGGGTGACATCATTGCAATGGCACTATCTTTCTTCTTTAGTTACATTCAGTGGCATGGTATCTTTATAAATATAAATATAAATACCTCTTCTGTTCTGTATTTACTACTCATGTTGATATATTGCATTACAAGCTGTATATTTGTCTTCATTCCAGAGAGTAATATATCTCTTTTTTTTCTTAATTCAATAATCTAGTTTTCTATACTGTAACAACTCAAGTTTGTATTCCCATGGGAAGCCAAAGGAGGATGAGAAGACAGCTACCTTTCAGAAGAGACAGAGACAGAGAAAATGCAAACTTCTTGGGGAAGCCCAGAAGATAAAGAAATCGAGTCTCACTGATCAAAATTCTCTTCCCCAACAAATGATGTTCTTTCCACTATTTGAATGCCATTGAAGAATTATTGGCAAGGGCTGGCTGGGGCAATAAAAGAGTCAACAGGTCCAAGCAGGGTACTTTAAACCAGTCAAGATTTGACTTTTCCAGATAATTGTGAAAGCCAGAAGAGAAAAAGTCCCCCAAATTTTGTTTTGGTGTTGGAAATAATCCAATAGTATCAATGTCAATGGCACCCAAGAGAACATGAGGAAACCAGAGTGATTTTTCACATAGCATATAGGGCAAATTTTATGCCATTTTAATTGTTTTCTTTAGTTGTTTTTCTGTCATGTCTGACATGTCATGAACCCATTTGTCCAGATAACACGGTAATTTGCCATTTCTTTCTCTAGTTTCTTTTACAGACAAGCAAACTGAGGCAAACAGTTAAATGACTTGCCTATGGTCACATAGCTAATATGTGTGAGACCATATTTTAACTCAGGTCTTCCTGAATCCAGGCCAGGCGCTCTATCCACTATGCAACCTAGCTGTCTGATTTTAAGTGTATGACAAGTCAATACCAAAAATTATCTCAAGGTAAGGGTTTGGGTAAGAGCAGATATCAGACCATATGAGACCTGAATTTCTGGATGAGGCACTGGGGAAACCAGAGATAAAAGAAGTCACCAGTTCCTCTAAGATGCTCTAGAAATGTGGAACTATAGTCAAATCATGCAGAGGTTGACGGCAATGACTCTTCATCTAGAGGAGGTGTTATTATCCCTTTTGTGTCATGGATCCCTTTGGCAATCTGGTGAAGCCCATAGACCCCTTCGCAGAATCATGTTCTTGGACTTTCTGACACCCAAGAAAATTTTGATGTTAACACAATGCGGTTTTTACCCACTCCATAAAGCTCAGAAATTGAAGTTTTGTTTTGAGAAGAGCTGGTGGGAGATAGCAAGAGAAGCAATCCCAGTTGCTGTCTTCAAGCATTTAAAAGCCTGTCATTTGGAGAAAGAAATAAACTGGTTCTATGTAGTTTTTAAGACCAGAGCCAAAGCCAAGAGTTAAAAGATACAGAGAGGCCAATTCCAGTTGTCATAACAGGAATGACTTAGTACCAAATAAAGCTGTCTAGAAATGACTGTCTCATGAGGTAGTGAGTTTCCCAGTAGTGCAACTGCCCCCAGACAACTAGGGTGGCTTCCTTTCAAGGATGCCAAATAGAGGATCTCTGCTGTGGTTGGAAGGTTCAATTGATGTCCTCTAAGCTCTCGTTCACTTCAGATGTCTAGAATTCCTCATATCTCTGGTAAATGCTTATAGTGTGGTACCCTGAGAATAATACTAGGAAGCTACCCCAGTTTCAGTTGTTACTGGCAAAGGCCAAGTCCTGAGGCAAAGAGGAAAAGTTTGCTATGGCAGGTGGAAGAACAGGTGGAAGAGCAGCAGGGAGGAATTTTTGCCAGCCACACATGAAGAAGAGTCTGAAGCAAAAGAATCAGCTGAGTTTATATATGCCAAACCAATTCCATCCTTGATGCACCAAATTTGGCATCAAGGGAAGGATGAGCCCTTGACCGATATGATACCAAAGAAAATGATTTAAGGAAGAAAAGGGACAGTTCTACTAGGAAGGCTAATCACCATTCATTCATGTACTGATTCACACAATGCACATTTCCTAACCACCTATTACATGCCAGGCACTAGAAGCAGTGAAGATATAAGGACAAAAAGAAAAACAGTTCTTCCCTTAAAGGAGCAAATATTCTATTTACAGGAAACAGATTAAGTCAGCACAAAATCTATACCTATGAAGTGCCTCATATAAGAACTGAGTCTTGGAGAAAGAGAGCAATTATATCAATAGTTAACTTCTACCCAGTATTGAAGGTTTGCAAGGAATGTTACATGTAGGATCTCATTTTATACATAACATAATTATGTGAAGTGGGTACTATTTGCATCCTTATTTTTATATATAAGGAAACTGAGGCTGAGAGAGATTAAGTGATTTTCCCAAGGTCATACATACAGTAAATGGTTGGGGTAGGATTTGAATTCAGGTCTTCCTAACTCCAGGTTCATTACTCTTTTCTCTATACCACTTACCTGTCCATGAAAGGCAGAGGTGAAGGGACAGAACATTTCATAAATCAGAGGCATCCATGCAAAGGTGGTGATATGGGAGATGGAAAAAAAGAACAGCAAGCAGGACAGTTTGGCTAAAATATGGATTTCCAAATACCCCCAATGAAGTTGCATGAATTTCACATCACTTGACTTCATTTTTCTGTTGTTGTTCAATCATTTCAGTTATATCCAACTCTAAGACCCCATTTGGAGTTTTCTTGTCAAAAATAATGGAATACTTTGCCATTTCCTTCTCTAGTTCATTTTACAAATGAGGAAATAAGGCAAATGGAGTTAAGTGACTTGTCCAGGGTCATACAACTAATAGGTCTCTAAGCCTAGATTTTAACTCAGATCTTCCTGACTCCAGGCCCCAACACTCTGTCCATTGTGTCCAGTTTATTTTAACTGCCCAGTTGACTTTTACTGGTCCCTTTAGTAGTCTCATGCACTCTAGTGTCTTTATCCATAGATTTCCACATCTTCATTTTCAATCCATATCTCTTCCCAGCAGCCTAGAAGACACTGAACCAGAAGACACTGGGTGTTAGTTCCATTAACTTCTCCAATTCAAAAAAGTCCATCTTATTCTCCTTCCATTCTATCATCTTCCAAGTCTGTCCCTTTTTGATTTCCTTTAATTCTGTCAGCAATACAACCATTCTAGTTCTACATTTAGAATTATCAAGCACCTTAGAAGACATCTAATGAATCCCATATAGTCTTAGAAAGTTGGGGTGGGGCTACATTGAGATGTTAGGGGCACCTAGTCACTTTTTATCCAGGCAAGACTAGAACTCAGGTCTTCAACCCCAAAGCCAGCTCCCCACCCACCATGCCATGCTCACTGGTGCTTCTCTACAGTTCTCTGATCTGGTCAGTACACATTCTAGAGTTTTATGTTAACTTCTGGCCATTCTATTTTTAAAATTCCCTGGAGATAGTCCTGAAAAAGGCTATTAAGATTTTGATGGTACTTGATTGCAAGATCTTTGAAGCTCATTTGAAGGAACTGGGGTTGCTTAGTCTGAAGAAAGGAAAGATTGAGGGAATGGAGTGGGGAGAATGAGGGTTATTTTTAAGTGTTGTAAAGACTGTGATGTAGAAGTGTTAGACTCATTTTACTTTGTCCTATAAGAAGAACCCCAAGCAATGTGTCAAAATTAGAAAAAAGCAAATTTCTCAATCATAATGAACAATTGCCTATGGCTATCCCCAAGTGAAATAGACTGTCAGATGGTAGCATCATCTCACTGAGTGCAAAGGCTGGATTATTTCTTTTTAGGTGTCTTGTAGAGGGAATTTACTAAATAACATTTGAAAAGCTATTTGCAAACCATAAGGCATCATATAGGTGCTGTCATCATCATCATCATCATCATCATCATCATCATCATTATCCACATTATTATTATTATGATGTGACTTCTGAGTTTCCACTAGAATTCTGATTCTATGATATACTTCTCTCTACAATTTCCAATGGCCAACACAAAAGTAAATGTCAAGAGATGTCAAGAGAACTTCTGAATAAATAAAAGCTTCCTGAACTTAGAATCCCAGCTATTCCACCTTTATGGATATAGCTATGCCTGGACTTACAGCATACCATACAGAACTCCATTCTATGCTTTTTGCATGGCAACTAGGGGAGACCAGAAATGAGAAAGAAAAATAAAGACAATTATAATATGTCTCAAATAGGGAGGCAGCATTTAGCTAGGGTAGTTAAGATGAAAAGAAATCAATTTTGACTTCTGGAAACACTGTGGAAAGAGCCAAGCATATTAAGTATGGGGTTCAGTTCTGGGTGCCATATTTTAAGGACATTGATAAGCTAGAGATGGCCCAGAGAAACACAGCCAGGACAGAGAAGGACCTTGAGTCTAAGGTATATCCAGATCTCTTTTTTGGAAAGTAGAAAGAATCCTGGATTTTGAGTAAAAAGAGATCTTGATATTTGCCTCAGAGTCAGAGGCAAGTTCATCTGAAGGGTAGACCTATGATGAGATGGTACTTCAAATAAAAATCCAAGCTACAGATAGAACAACACAAACCATGATTATGCTCTTTCCATTCGCTAGAAGACTGCCGCCACTATCCTTCCCCCCAACAATTAACCCCTGCCCTTTCAAATGGTACCTTTCCTATTGCCAACAAGCATGGCCAAGTTGTCTCCACCATCTTTGCTAAATATAATCCTATATACTTCCTTCTTTATCCTCAGAAGCATGTTGGAGAGCTTCAAAGGTATTCCAATTCCTACAGCCCCACTGGACCATAGACCAAGGATCCCCAAAGTGTATTATTTCTATGACTAGAAGATAAAGCAAATAGCATGAAGACCAGAGAACAAACTAATTCCAACCCTTTTTGTCTTCTAATCATGACCAAGATTCTCAGGAACACTAACTGAGGGTTTCCATTACTGGAGGGGCATCTAAGTTGAGCCTGAAATATGATTATTACCCCCTTCTTCAAGCTTTCAGGGAGGCAAATATTGAATCTCTCAATAAAGCAATGTTCACAATCAGTCTCAGACAGATGCAAGGAAGGCTCATTCACCCAACCTTCTGCTCATTCATTCCTGCACACCCAGACTCAGAATCCATATGGGGGTCTTGGCCCATTTTCTCTTTCACTGGTTTAATGAAATGATGCCCAGTCAGAAAACCAGGAGTTCTGAGGCTGTGAATTCTCATGAGCTTGATAATTATGCATTCTATAATAACAGCTGAGCTCTCCTGTTTCCCCTTTTGCAACAGGTTTCCTGGGTGACAGGAAGGGAGATGGGGATTTTTGAACCAATCGAATTATACAATGTGTTGCCATGGGAGAAAAAAATGTGTTAGACCCAGGCTTTTTAGTCCTGGATTTACTATCAATTTGCTGTGTGACCTTGGAAAATCTTTTTAGTTTGGGGCCTCAGTTTCCTTTTCTATAAGATGAGAAAGGTTGTAGAGGGGGAAGATACTAAGGCCCCTTTTTGTTTTTGATAACCTGTAGACCTGCTCAAGATGGTTAAGGTCTAAGCATCATAGAACTATTTGTCCCACAGAAGGCTGGTCTATAAGATAGAAAGTGGCCTCAAGAATCCATCTGTAAAACAGGTTGACTGACATAAAGCTTTGAGGCTCCTTGATGAATAAGCACATAGGATCATAGATTCTGAACTAAAAGGGACCATAAATGCCAACTAGTTCAACCTTTTCATTTTGCAGATGAGGAAACTGAGTCCCGTCAAGCTACTGTGGCCTGCCTATGTCACAAAATTAATATGAGATAGAGCAAGGACACAAACTCAAATCCTGTGGATCAAAGTTCTTTCTTCTGTATTCACTGCCTCATAGAGGGACTGCCTTCGATTCCAGAACCCCTGGCTTCCTGCCCTTGACATAACCTGGGCTGAGTCACTCCAATCCTCCATGTCCCAGGAAATTCTCTAAGCATAGAAGGTAAACACAAATTCCTCATCTGGATCACTGGAGGGAATTCTCACACATAAGTGATCCTTTTATGGATGAAATTCCATGGTCCT
Source organism: Monodelphis domestica (assembly GCF_027887165.1). Lineage (NCBI taxonomy): Eukaryota > Metazoa > Chordata > Mammalia > Didelphimorphia > Didelphidae > Monodelphis > Monodelphis domestica. Next base: position 519,185,410 of record NC_077228.1, on the reverse strand, counting down.
TTGTGGCCGACAAAGCCCTCGATAAATATTATCTCATTCAGTTATTATAAAAATTGTATAAGGAAATTAAAATAGGCAATATTATCCCCAAGATAGCTAGGAGGCTCATCTTTGTGAGTTCAAATCTGGCTTCAGACACTGGTTAGCTGTATAACCCTGAGTAAGTCACTTAACCCTACTTGCCTCAGTTTCTTCATCTGTAAAATCACTTGGAGAAGGAAATGGCAAACCACTCTCATATCTTTGCAAGAAAACCCAAAATCGGGGATCCAGACTCTAAACAATCACCCTGGTGTAAATATCAATAATATGGAAATGTCTTGACCAATGACACATGTAAAACCCAGTGGAATTGTGTCTAGGCTATGGGAGGAGTTGGGGGAAGGGAGGGAAAGAACATGATTCTTGTAACCAAGGAAAAATATTCTAAATCATCTAATTAAATAAAATTTCCAAATTTAAAAAAAAAGAAAAAAGGAAACCCCAAATCGGGTCACAAAAGTCAAACTTAACTGAAAACCAACTATCATTCTCATCTTGTATGTAGGGAAAATTGAGGTACAGGGGACTTAAGTGCTAATAAGTATTGGAGATGGGATTTGAACCCAGATCTCTCCTAATACCAGAAAGAGCACTACATCACACCTTACTTCTTTTTGCAGGAGGGGAACAATGACACCTACCCAGATATCCATGGAACCAAACAATATATATGTCAGCCACGTGTTCTTTCCCGTCTGTCTTCTTCTCTCATCTAGTTTCATCATTATTAAGGTTCATTTTGGTAACTCTGATCACAATCTGTTCTTTACCCACTATATCAGTGAAGATACTAATTAGACAAGTACATTACAATAATGAATAGTCTGTTGTTGGGATGGAAATTTCCCACTGAGATAGCAAGTCTCCAGGAGGGCTGACTTCTGAAAGGATGCCAAAACCCAATCATGACCTTGACCATCACTCGAGAGAGGGGGCTGAGGCAGTAACTGGGCAGCCATGAGGCTGCTGCTTACTTCTTCCCAGCCATTATACTTGCAATTCAGGCACAAAGCCACAAGGTGAACCAACAGCTGGGAAAGGCTTTGGGGTTCCAAGCAGAAGCTCACATCTCTGACCACAGCAGATGTTTTCAGAACGTTTCCTTTCTATGTTTTTTTAAAGCAAAATATTGGAATTTTTCCTCTTATTACTAACTGTTGCCAGGATGATCCAGGATGCCAATGACAACTCCATCGTTCCCATTTTGTGAACAAAGAAAGGAGAAAAAATAGATCTGCTTCTAGGCTACATGTAGAGTTAGGAATGGATCCAGAGGGGTCCCCTTCCAACTTTATGGAGTTTAAAAGCTCACAGAAGGAGAGAGGCACAGAGTAAGGATGCTATAAGGGTTGGTGGGTTGCTCAGTGGATAGAGCACTGAGACAGAGTTGTGAACATCTCAATTCAAAGGGGGTACATAGACAGCACTAGGCTGGGAGTTGGAAGACCATGTGTTCAAGCTGTATGACCCTCAGCTAATCATTTAACCCCCATTGCATAGCCCTTTTAGTTCTTCTGCCTTGAAATCTATACTTAATGTTGATTGAAAGATAGAAGGTAAAGGTTAAAAAAACCCAACAACCTGAGTTCAAATTTAGCTTTGGATATTTACTGGGCAAGTCACTTAACCTCTTTTTGATTTAATCCACTGGAAAAGGAAATGGCCAACCATTCTACTCTATTTGCCAAGAAAACATCTTGGAGAATAGGGGCAACAGTGTCACAAAGAGGCAGATACAACCAAACATGAGATGGTATCCCTTTGTATAGATTTGTTGGGGCAAAGACGAAAGTTCAAAAGCAGACTTTATATGATTAAGGTTTCATTCTTCTGTAGTCTTTATTAAATCTCCAGTTTTTTTTTCCCTGAATAAATACTATTACAAAACATAGAGACTGAATCTCAATTCTTACTGGCACAGGGAACTACAATTCTCTCCATTAACCTTCCTTTGCAACTTATAAATCATGAAGAGAGTAAATATCTTGCCCAGGGACAGTCACACAGCTTTTATGTGTCAGAAGGAGGGCTTGAACTCAGTTCTTCCTAGCTTCAGAGCTAGTTCACTATCCACTGAACCATGCTGCCTCTCTCTTCAGTAGAGACCCAGTAAACTTTTTCATTCTAGAATAGTTCCCTGGACGAAATCCCAAGACTTGGAGACTTAAGTTAGAAGCCTGTTAGAGAAAGAGTTCAGCCGAGTGGAGAAGGTAAAAGTGTGAGGATCAGCAGCAGGGGCCATGAGATGAGATGTAGGCTGATGGTCTTAGATGGCATTAGAACTTCTATCCTGTGCCTACAGAGAAGTAGGGCTTTGAGGGGAGTTAGATAAAGGGAACAAAGCTCTTGTTTTGTTGGCCAAAACAGCCTATATGTCATTGTGGAAAGTGCAGAGTGTTGACACAGAAGAGAGGTGAGCGTTTAGGAGCAACAGTAAGACTCTGGAGGGAATTTCATGTACCCTCCTCGTTATTTTCCCCTTCAAACCTTGGGGAAGAAGCCCTATTTGTAGCTTTGAGGTTCTATTCGTGTTTCTGCTCCCCAAGAGTCAGGGTATCAATTCAATTCAGAAAAAAGAATTGTGCTACACATTGAAGATACAGAGACAGAATGAGATAAGAGAGTTTCCCCATCCTCAATAAGTATACCTTCTTACATCAGCACCTAAAGGAAAGGAAATGATGAAAATATATGGTCAAGGCTAATGAAAACATCCAGAATTTCTGAGAACGCTGTTTCTGGACCGTTTTCCTGACCTAAGCTTATGTCTGAGTCAAGGTCAAAGTATAAAATGTGCCCATGAAGTGACTTGGTCTAACTCTGCTAGGAAGTCAGTACTTTGAGGGAAGAAAAATATTTTGTTTATATCTCTGCATTTTTGCTGGCTTGTGCCACGAGCAGGGTTGGTAAGTGTTAAATAAATGTTCAGTGATTGACTGATTAATTGATTAAGTCTTCAGCAGCCGTGGGGAATTACATGTCAAACATCATGTTCATTAATACAAGATTTTTGCTTCTCTCTGCCCATTATGCCCATGAAAAAATCCACCAAAGGCACCAGGAATTCCCAGAAGTTCCATCCTATTCATGCTCCGAAGAGCTTTCTATGATATCGCTATCATAGCATGGCACTGAAGCAACAAAAAAACCCATCAAATTAGATATCATAGTTCCTGATAGACCATAAGCTTTTTTAAAAAATAGTTTTGTGGATATCTCTTGGTTTTATATCCTTGAATTCCTTCACTTCTTCCCCTATCAGAAAACCATCCTTCATAATAAAGAATTTAAGGGAGAAAAAAGAAAGAAGGTGCACAATATTAATACATTGAAAAAATCTGAAAAAGGACTTCATATTTTGTAACATTTCTTGACCTGCAGTTCCCCATATTTGAGAACCTCAAAAGTATGCTCCTCCCAGCAACTGTGCTCTAAGAAGGAGAAAAAAAGAGGCATGTCTTTTCACATTTCCTTTTTGAATCCAATATTGTTTTCTATGATTTCACAATATCCTGTTTTGATTTCTTTGTTGTCTTTCATCCACTTACTGTAGACACTATTTTCTTGACTGCTTCCTTTACTTTGCATCAGTTCATTTAATTTTTCCAAGCTTCTCTGCATTCATCATGCTTGTCATTTCTTATAGCACACTAATATTGCAGTATACATGTGCACCCCAATAGTTTAGCCATTCCTCTATCAATGGCTATCTAATTTTACTTCCAATTGTCTGCTACCACAAAGAGTGTTACCATGACTATTATGCTAAATATGGAGCCTGACTATAAGCTTCTTGAAGGGAGGAACTGTGCTCTTTTTCATATTTGTATCCCCACTGCTGTGCACATAGATGTTTAATGTAATATAGAAATAGTCTATTTGCATATTTTATTCTTATTAGATTTCTCATTCTAATATTTTTCTTCTAAATAGAATATAGATGCAAAATCAAGATTTTAAAAATCCATTTCCACATACATTATAAAAGGAGCTGAGGATGCTTGTTTTCCTCTTCTACTGGGGTTTTCTCTTAGTTATTTATCTCTTCAATTCTCTTTGCCCTCACTTAACCTCCCCCCCCCCTTTACTTCCCTCTGGTACTTGCTAATGATCCAGCAATAATGAGCTTAGGAGCCTTTTCCCTCTGCTCAAATACAGTTCCCACTGATGCACAGAGAGAATATACAGAAGGTTGGAGGATAGCAAGACCCTTGAGGGCCATGGCCTCCATTACTGAAAGGTTTCTTGTAGATACCTGGCATCTGATCCAGCTCTATAAAAGCATGTTGAAGCCTGCTTTGGAAAATTAAGTGACACATCTCAGTGATTCCTGTAGCTAATGGCTAGCATCCAAAATATTTTCTAATTTACACAGCCTGTATTTATTTACATCTTCTGATTAACTTTTGAGGGAAACATGTGAGATTGTTCTATCCAACACAGCCCTTTTGGGGGATCTCCTATTAGTCATGAACACAGCACAAAGACCTGCTTCTCCTCCTCTTGGTCACCATGTTCATAGAGGGTCTAACATCCAATGGGTAATAAAGATCATGCATTTAGAACTGGAAAGAGATTTAGAGGTTATCTAGACCCTCCATTCCCATGCTCTGTTTGAGCATGCATGTACTAAATCCTTATTATATATTATTTATATATATATTATATTATATATATATTATATATTATTATATATATTATATATTTTATAATGCTATCCACCTCTGAAAAGAAAACTGATAAACTCAGTACAGAATGAAACATGCTTTTTTTCACTTTCTCTTTTGTCTTCTTTAACTTCATTTTTGACAATATGGCTCATTTAGAAGTATGTTTTACTTGACTTTGCATGTTAAAGTCACATATATAACTGGTATCAAACTGCTTGCCTTCTCATTGAGTTGTGGAAGGGAGGTGTGAGAGAGAAAGCAAGAGAATGTAGAACTCAAAACTTTAAAAAAATAATCTAAACTCCTAGGAGGTGCTGGTTCTGGAGATAAAAAGATAATATAAAAATAGACAAAGTGCTAGTTGGACAAACAATATTTTACCTAGATATTTCCATTCAGTCATTTGCCAAAGTCACCATCTGTCAACCAATGCTGACTTTCCTCCCATACTTTATACCTCTCTAGATAAATATTCTGTCCCTTCATCCATCACCACTATCCTATGTATGTTATCTTCCTCTATTAGAATGTAATCTCCTTGAGTACAGACATCTGTCTTTCTCTCTTTCTTCCTCTTCTTCTCCTCTTCCTATCTTTTTCTTCTCTCTGTGTGTGTATCTCTCAGTCTTTATTTCTCTTTCTGTCTGCTTGTCTCCATTCCCTATTGCCCAAAGAGCATCCATTCTACTAAATGAAATGCTTTTTAAAAACATTTTTTAAAAAATGTGAACTCTGAGATCAGAGATTGTCTCAATCTTGTACTTGTATCTCCCTCATTTGGCATTTGGCACATAGTGTGGAATTGGTATATGTTTTTCATTCATTCATTCATTCATTCATTCATACATTCATTCATTCATTCATTCATGAGATTGAGTCTCAGAGAAGCTTATAAGAAAACCTAGATTCACATCCAAGTCTTCTATCTCCAAGTCTAAAGTTCACATTCCATCTCACTATTTCCCATCCAGAATATCCACCTGCATAGAAATAATAGAACCTTCCCCATGATGACATGGTCTATTTGTCACTGTTTCTCTCTCTCTCTCTCTCTCTCTCTCTCTCTCTCTCTCTCTCTCTCTCTCTCTCTCTCTCTCTCTCTCTCTCTCTCTCTCTCTCTCCTTGGGTTTTTAAGCATGGAGGCTATATAAGGTGGCAACTTACACTCTTTTCGGAGTGATTTGAAGTACCCCTCTGTAGAGGAGGGAAATAAAAATACTGGTCTAGCTAGGTGACTTGCCCAACATGAAAGCAAGTAATTGAATTCCACTGCCTTCATTCCTAGGTCAAGGTTCGGTCCCATAGGATAATAGTGCCATCTCTAACCTTACTCTTCCATCCAGTGTCTGATTCTACATTGATTATCTCTTGGCCCCTATGTACCCAGGGAGGTCATCCTCCTTCCCTGGCCCATCCTGTTGAACAATAAAATTCATTTTTCAAGACATAGAGGGCAGATTCTGTCTGTTTCTTGAAGCCAGTCTTCAATTAAACAGACATTTTTAAGCATTTATATTACACATAGTGCTAAGTGTGGAGGATACAAAAGAAAAAATAAACAAACCAATAATTCCTGCCCTGGAGAATTTCAGACTACTGGGAGAAACAATATGCAAACAGCTATCTACAAGCAAGATATTCCCAGGGGAAACTGGAGATAATCTCAGAGGGCTGAAGAAGACTGGGAAGGACTTCTTGCAGAAAGTGAAACTTGAGCTAAAATTTGAAGAAAGTCAACAGAGCTAGAAGGGAGACATGAGGAGGGAGAAAGTTCCAGGTCTGGGAAGTGGCCAGTGAAAATGGCCTATGTTGGGAGATAAGGGTCTTGTGAGAGCAATAAGGAGACTATTTTGACTAGACCACAATATATAGGGTAGGCGATAAGGTGTACAGAAACTGGAAAGGTAGGAAGGGACCAAGTTATAAAGGACTGTAAAATCTAGAGTAGTTTATATTTGATCTTAAATGTAATAAGGAGGGGGCAGCTCAATGACTCAGTGGATAGAGCTAGGACTGGAGTCAAGAAGACCTGAGTTCAAATCTGTCCTCAGACAATTACTAGTTTTATGAGCCCAGGCAAACCATCTAACCCTTTTTGCCTCATTTCTTCTAAAATGAGCTACAGAAGGAAATATTAAACCACTGTAGTACCTCTGCCAAGAAAACCCCAAATAGGGTAATGAAGAGTCAGACATGTTTGGAAAGAACAACAACAAATAAGGAGACACTGGATTTTATTGAATTGGGAGGTGATAGATTGAGTGAGGGAGAAACTTGAGGCAGGGACAAACAATTAGCAAGTCATTGAGATAGTCTAAGTGGAAAATGATGAGAATGTGTCCCAAGATGTGCCAGCATCAGGGGAGAGAAGGGGCCATACCCAAGAGGCATCATGAAGGTAGAAACAATGGGATATGACAAGATTGGATTTGGAAGGTGAAAATGAGACAATGACACCTAGGTTGTGAGCATGGATGGCTGGTAGAATGGTGGTACCCTTTACATTAATAGGAAAGTCAGGATGAGGAGAGTGTTGAGATGAAGGGAGGAAATATAAGGAATTGAATTTTAGACATATTGAATTTAAGAAGCCTCTGGGACATCTAGATAGAAATGTCCATAATGATTCATAGATATAAGACTGGCTGTGAGAAAAGAATTTAAGGCTAAACAAATAAATCTGAAAATTATCTACATAGAAATAATCATTGAATCCATGAGAGATGATAATGTCACCAAGCAAAATTATCTAGAGGGAGAAGAGAAAAAGGCCTAAGACAAAGCCTTGGGGAATACCTACTTTGAGGAACTATACCCTGGATAATAATCCAGCAAAAGATTCCGCGATGGAGTGGTCCAATAGATATTCCCTGTCCTCAACAAGTTTACCTTCTATCATAATTATTTATATATCTATGGCTACCTCCCAGTTAGACAACGAGCTCCTTGAAGACCAAAAAACCCATATCTTACCCAGGATTAGCACAGTATCTAAAATATTCTGCAGAAATTCAATTAAATCAGTTTTTTTAAGTTACTATTAGGCTATCTCTTCCATTCTTCAGACTTCAGCAGATTTCTCTAAGGTCTTAGGTCCTAGACCCTCTATATTCCATCCTTGAGTTATGAGTATCAGTGACTTCCTCTAGCCAGTCTTTGTCTCCAAAGTATTTTGTATATTGGATTCAAGATGGTGATGATAAAAACAGTGAAGAAGATGAAGATGACAATGATGAATTTGATGGTCAAATGGAAAGGATGCTACATTTGAGGTCATAGATCTGGGTATGAATATTGGCTCTGCCATGGGTTATCTATCCTTGAGAAAATTATTTCACATTCTTGATCCTCAGGTTCTTTAGGTATACAAACGGGATTGGACTAAAATGCCTCCAGGATATCTTCATGTTCTTAATCTAGAAGAGGCTATGATGGTAAAGATGATTTCCAAGAGTGACGCAACGGATGACTGGGCAGCCAAGACTTCAATGGCCAGCCATGAACAACTGCTTTTTTGGTCTCCACTAAATCCCTCTGCCTTGATCCCTGGGTTAATTAAGGCTTCAACTAGGTCCTCACTCTTTGCAGAAGACAGAATGAAAATCTATGAGGAGCCATCCCACTGTGTTGACCTGCCTCTGGCCTTTCAGAAGGTGATGAGAAAAGTAGATTAGGGGAAGAAAATTGAGTTTCCCAAAAAAAGGATTGGAGTTGCTGATTGACTGACAATAACTGTAGCAGGCCAAAGAAACAATATTCTCTGAAACAGACCTAATTTTATATCTTACACAACTATGTTCAGGAAACACATGGATAAAATGGTTCTTCATACAGACGAGTTCATCACCTCTGCTGTTTTAATTCTACTTCATTACTTTCAACTTGGTTCTATGTTCTTCTCCCTTGGTGTAATTCAGAAAAAATAATTTTTCTAGCCTACTTTCTCTGTCCAACAAGCTCTCTGTCACAGCTATCCATCATCTTCGTACCTATTCCCAGACCATGCTTTCCAATACTGTTTGTATCCTTCATAATATCCTCCTCTGCAATGCCACTTCCAAACTCTCCCTTGACTACCATCACCTCTGACCTGGACTATTGCAATAACTTCTTCCTGGTCCATCCTCCACAAAGTGATTTCCCTAAAGTAGAGTTCTAATCATCTTACCACCTTCTCCCTACACTCAATAACCTCCCATGGCTCCCTATTACCTCTAAGATTACATACAAATACAAATTCATCTCTTTGGCATTTAAAACTCTTTATAACCTATTCCTTTCCTACATTTCCAATCTTCTTTCACTATGTCTAGCCACAAAAGTCAGCTTACTTTTCCTTACACACAACACTCCATCTCTCATCTCCATGTCTCACTAGATTAGATAACACTGACTGCCTCCAATGCCTAGAATCCTTTCCCTCTTTACCTTTACCTTTTAGAATATCTGGCTTCCTTCAAAACCCAGCTCAAACACTACCTTCTGTCTGAGATTTATCTGTCCCAGTCCCTTTCTCCTTACACATCATATTCTAATGTCTTTCTCTCTAAAGTCACCATGCAAATATTCTGCATGCATCTTGCATTATTTTTCACTCCTTTTAGTCATGTCTGACTCTTTGTGATCTCATTTGTGGTTTCTCTTAGCAAAGATACTGGAGTGGTTTGCCATTTCCTTCTCTAGTTAATTTGACAGCTGAGGAAACTGAGGTAAAAAGGGTGAAGTGAATGGTGCAGGCTTACCCAAATAACAAATGTCCAAACCCATATTTGAGCTCCCCATTTGGTATTTTCTTCCCAAAGATAGAGTGGTTTGTCTTTTACTTCTCCAGATCACTTTACAGATAAGGAAACTGAGGCAAACAGGGTTAAGTGACCAGTGCAGGTCACCCAGCTAGTAAATGTCTGAGGTCAGATTTGAACTCATGAAAATGCCTTCCTGGTGCCATGCCCAGTGCTGTATCTACTGCTCTACCCAGCTACAGATGCATCTTTTATGTGCCCACATAAGTATGTCTACCCATTAGAATGTAAACATCTTGAGAGTAGAAACATTTTTTTTACTTTTCATTTGTATCCTCATTGCATAACACAGTGCCTGGCATATACTAACAGCTTAATGAATGTTTGTAGTCAGATTGGCACCCTCTCTCTCTTCTCTGAAACCCCATTTGACTGGCAGCTCCCTGCCTAGGACCTCAGGGATGAGAAGCCAATCAAATCCACCCATCCTTCCCAATTAAACACATGGAACAGCCCAGTGGGATTGACTCAGGAGTCCCAGAGAGAGCGTGGTGTAATCCTGCCCCCCCCCAGGTCCTAAGAAGAGCCCCTGCCTAGACCATGATAGACTTACGATAAAGCCTGAGACTCCCTGGCAAGATTCCTGATCACCTCCCTTCTGTGCCTGCCCAACTCCATTTGGAAGAGTTATTGAACCTCCGAGTGAGAAGCCACCAGGCTTCCTGCCTCCTTGTCCTTGTTTCCCTCCGTCTTCCCAGTGCATGTCTGCTCTTAGCTACAGGGACCAGGTAGTACAATGGGTAGAGAGATCACCAGGCTTGGAGTCCAGAAAACAAAATTGCTAGGACTAGAGCAGCCTCACCAAAGAAATCTTTTCTTCAGCCAGACCTCCAACTACAATCAGGTTCTCCCTCTAAAGCCTCCTCCGGAGATAAAGAAGGATGTCGAGAAGTTGCTCTTAAGCTTCAGTCCTTGGCCTTATCCTCTGTCAAGACTTTTGTCAGGGACGGAGATGAAGCTAGAGATGACACGATTATCAGATTTGTGGATGATAGAAAATGGAAAGGAGTCACTAATGCCATGGTTTGCAATGGAGGATGGAGGCAAGCCTGAAAAGGCTTTGGCAGGCTGGAACCAGGCAACCTGGGAAATGGCCCCGGATGAAAAAATTGACATTTCATATGGATGAATGGAAAGTCCGACATTTACTTTAGGTTAAAAAAATCAATTCTATAAGTGATTAATTTGAATATCCTCGTTAGCTGGTTGCTAAAAAGAAAAGTAGGATGACATGGAATTGGAGACCTAGGAAAAAAGTGACCTGCATCATTATAAACATAGTCCATCAACCATCATTTAAACCCCTACTATGGGCCAGATGATAGGGATACAGGGACAAGGGGAAAGGATATAGAATTATCATGATATGCTGTTGCTGAGACATTTTAGTTTTGTACTTTAGTCATTTCATTTAGTCACAACCTACATGACTCCATTGGAGGATTTTTAAAAAGGATACTTTGGCAGTTTGCCATTTCCTTCTCCAGTTCACTTTCCAAGTGAGGAAACTGAGGCAAACAGGGTTCAATGACTTGAGCAGGGTCACCCAGCTAGTAAGTGTCTAAGGCCAAATTTGAACTCAGGTCTTCTTGACTCTCGATCCTGGCATTCTATCCACTGTGCCACCTAGCTGTCCACAATGGTATGTACAAAATTAAGTAAAACAAGATTGACAGTGGTAATAGTACTGAATTTGGAGTCAGAGGGCATGAATTCAAATCCCAGGTCTGTAATTCATTAATTGTATCACCTTGGACAAGTCCTTTGTTCTTTCTAGATCTCAGTCTGTCAATGAAGGGATTAAACTTCCTATTCTAAATCTCAAAATCGTTATGCTCCTCTTGACTTTCCCAAAATCACACCATTGAGTTCAGAGTAAGGCGAAGATTACAACTTCTGGTCTCCAGATGAACCATTTTCCCCAGATCTGGCTATGCTACCTTTGAAATTAGGAATAGTAAAGTTGAGAACACATCTCTGACACTCTTCTTAGTTATGTAACTGGGCAGACCAACTAATCTCTCTGTGCCTCAGTTTCTCCATTTGTTTGATATTGATTTAACCAGCGGCAAATACCTCCTAAAATTGTGACTAAAAAAATATAAAAGATAACATCCCCAAAGTTCAGACTTTAAAAATGCTTCATAAAATGTCACATTGCTATTATTGTTATTGCTTTTATCACTATCTTTATGCTCAATCACAAATGGTTAAAGTATGAAAGAATATTCTCAGAGGGGTACAATAAAGCAGATTAAAGGAAATTGTGAACTTTGCAAAGTCAGACTTACCCTCATTGGAGAAAATCGAGAATAGTGGAAAGAGATTTGGACATCATCTTACAGATGAGGAAACTGATTAGTCCAAGGTCATGCAGTCATTGATTGGCAAATTCAATTAGCAAATTCACAAAAGTACTCCCATGGAAAATTCAGCATTCTTTCCATCTCTCTGTCTCTGTGTGTCATTCTATCTCTCTCTCTCTGACTCTGGCTCTGGCTCTAGCTCTATCTCTGTCTGTCTCTCCCAATGTATATAATGTACTCTGCAAATATCCAAGTAGTGTTCTACAGGTCCATACCTTTTGGTGTCTGGGACCCTTGGACGGGGAAATCAAAGGATCTCCTCTCAGATTAGTGTTTCTAAATGCACAAAATAAAATGCCTACAAAAAATTTATATCATTTTTAGTATTATTTATATTTTATTTATATTATATATTATTATTTATATTATATATTATATTTATATTATAATTATAATTATATTATATTTATATTATATTATATTTATATATATTTATATTATATTTATATTATAATAGATTATAATATAAATTTGTTTTATTGTAGCATATTATTATATTTAATATATCAATATAGTGATTATAATATTATATATCATATTAATATTAGCATAAAATATCAAATAATATTATTTAATAATTAATGAAATAATTTTTATTTTATATTATTAGATTTTATGTTTTATATTTACATTATACATAACATGTATATTAATATAATACATATATTATAAAATGAAATAATTAATAAAAATAAATAATTAGCTATCAATATTTTTAAGTTCATAGATGACAATTTACAAATTCTTGCACCATGCAAACATTGAGTTGTGTGTTTGTTTGTTTGAATTGGAAGAGGGAGAAGTAAATACTAAACCAGTTAGTTCACTGGTATGAAGCACTCCCAGTGTGAAAACTCCCTCCCCCAATGTAGGATCAGCTCCTGTCCCGCAATGAAAAGTCTTAGAGCTTTCCTAAAGAGTTATTTTTTATTTTAAAAGAAAATCAATAGTCTATTTTTTTCTATACTTTTTTTGCCCAAACAAGTCACCAGGCAATCAAAGTATGAATTGCTTCACCAAGAAGGATGGAGAGGGATGGGCTTGGGGTTAGTCTTGTTTCGTTCAGTATACTGCGCCCCCCTTTTCAGGATTCTGTGCCAGTTACACAGAGAAAAAGCCCACTCTAAGTCAACTTCTCTTCTGTAGTCATTTCCCCTCTGTTGGTGGGGTTAATGGGCTAGGCTGAATTGTTCTAAGAGTTCCCAGGTAAGGGAAAACAAACATGCCCAGGGCTGCTGTCTCCCTCAGCCCCAGCCACCACAGATCTCCCATTTCTAAATTAGGAAGGCTTTGTGAGGAGATGCGTCTGCAAAGGTGGATCCTCCCTTCCCTTGGCAGGCAGTGAAGTTGAACTTGGCTTTCATTCAGGCTGGTAATGAGCAGCTGGGCCTGTTGGCAGTCACCAAGTTCTTGTAGATGACTTCTGAAATAAGAAAGGACAGCAAACAATCATTTCCCTGCACTTGACTGAAGGCTGTCTGTTATCCAGCCCTCAGGGATTGGCCAAGGAGGGGCTGGATTCTGATCCATGAAGACACATTTCTTGAAAAAAAGGTCTCTGAAGTTGTGAATATATTTGGATGGCATTGCTTGGTTGGATTCTCTTGTTTTGATATATCTTTAATCATCTCCTGGTTTGGTGTCATGGTATATGATTTAATTCTTCCCTGTCCTTTTTTACACACAAAGCTATTCACAGAAAACCCAGCACTTTTCCACCTCCAGATCTTTGCCCAAGCTGTTACCTCAAATGAAACTGTCATCCTATTCAACTCAGATGCTGCCTCCTTCATAAAACATAAAATCATTGATTTAAAGTCAGAAGGTTCCTCAAGGATCATTTGGTTCAACCCATTTATTTCATACAGGAGGAAACAGACTTAGTGAGGGAAAGTGATTTGCCCAAGGTCATACAAATCAAAAGAAGAATCAAAAAAGATTTGCTGGCTCCAAAACCGACTTTTCCACTGCACCCAACTGCTGCCTGAATACCATCCCACTCACCATGATTTTCTAATCGAATGAGTAGTTTGTTATGCCAATTTTCTATCATTTTCACGTCAATTAAATTCTATGCCATTCAACAAGCATTTATTAAATGCTTGCTGTATGCATAGATCTTTTCTAGGTGCCAGGCATAAAAACAGTGAAAAATATCCAAAGCTTGAATTTTATGTGGGAACATTTTGATTCAAAATGTGATAGATATCTGTATAATATAATTTAATTTCCAAGGAATTTGAAAGTTGTAGAGGAACCAATGGACAGGTAAGGAAGAGGAGGTGAGTGCGATGGTGGAGGGAATGTAAGGGAAGAGGGAGGAAGGAAAGGAAAGGAAGAGAAATGATGGAAGGGGAGGGAAAAGGAAGGGAAAAGGAAATGGAGGAGAGGAATAAGGGAATAGGAAGAGAGGGAAGAGGAGGGGAAAAAGAAAGGAAGGGAGGAAAGGTGAGAAAGAAGAGGGGAAAAAAGGGAAGGGGAGGGGAAGAGAAAGAGATCCTCCTGGTTTCTCTCTATTCTATAGTCAGTGTCACCTCTCAACCTTATAAGGACAATATCCCTTATTTGAAGGTGCTTTCTTGTTTTCTCCCACTTTTTAAAATGTTTTTAAAGACCATATTTAAGGTCCATGAAACTAAGGGAACCTGACTTATTCAAAAGTCCCAACCCTCCTCAAAGTCACAAATGTTTGGTTTGGACTTTAGATGAATAGCAACAATTAGACTCCTCCTGTATGCCTTCATGGCAGTAATTCTTTGTCCCTCAAGTCACAGGGTTTGGTGGCATGCTGGAAATTGCACAATGAACGTGCAGTCCAAGGATCTGGGTGTCCATCTCAATTTGGCTATTTAAAGGTCTTTGCTACCAAAAGGAACACTCATAGAAATCTTTTTGCTTCTGTGGAGTCTTTTGTCATTGGGTAAACAAAATGTGGAACATGAACATAATAGAATGTCACTCTGTTGTCAGAAAGGACAACAATGAAGAATACAGAGAAGTATGGGAAGAATTCCATTATCTGATGGACAATAAAGACAAAAGAGCCCAGAAAAGGATACTGTAGACCAAATGATAACAACCCTAAATAGGAAGAACAACCATCACAGAAGAGTCCAATCTGCCAAATTATAATGATCAAGTTTGTCCCGCCCTCTAGGAGAGATAGGAGAAGACATCTCCTTCCCTCCCACTCTACAGACAGGGAAGCCTGCAATCGTGAAATATTGCATATAATATCTCACTTTTTTCACGTTTTGATTAGTCTTACTGATTCCCCTTTTTATTCTTTTTTCTTTTCCTTTTTTCCTTTATTCTTTTTTTTTTGTCATCTCTGAAGACATACAGGAAGAGAAAGAGAGAGAGAAATGTAAATGATGTAAAAGCAAAAGAAACAAATAAAAATGTATTTGAAAAAATACAGCATTGCAGATCTGGAGACAAGACTACTTTGGGCAAATAGATAGATAGATAGATAGATAGATAGATAGATAGATAGATAGATAGATAGATAGATAGATAGATGGATGGATGGATAGGTAGATAGATGGATAGATAGATGAATAGATAGATAGATAGATAGATAGATAGATAGATAGATAGATAGATAGATAGATAGATAGATAGATATAGAGAGAGATAGAGAGAGATAATATAATTGTTCCTCCCATCCCCAGTCTGCTGCAAAGATGAAGCTACACAGACAAGAGGAGTTTGTTTTAATTACCCCAGCAATTGAGGACATGTTGCCTTAGCCCAGGGGACTTTTCCTGATGCAGAACACAACAGTACACCAAAGGACCATCCTACAAGGCAAATCTACTGCAGCCTCCCTTTCTTCATCTCCCCTGTCCTACCAACAGCTTCTGAGGTCTGCCTCCATCACGATAACCTTTCAGAAACCTGCTAAAGCTGTTAGTGCTTTCCAGAGGTGGCTCTGCCTCTTTGCAAGCACCAAAACAGCAAGGGCCCCATCTTCCCTCTGAACAACGCCATTTCCCTTTCTTTGAGCAACGCCATGATATATAGGCAAACTCCGTGTTAATTGGATAAACCAGTGGTGAAACCCCTAAAGAACAATTAACTTTCATGTGAAATACTCCCGGCTGAAATCTTAGAAAACTTGCATGTAATTAGTACTCGCTTCCAGCCCTCTGGTGTATAAAATACAATGCATTAGGGCTTGTAACACTAATATCACTGGGAATGCCAGTAACCTGGGAGAATCTAATTTGCTGGGAATATGCAGACCGCAGGCTAACATGGAGTGTTTCCACCTGATTTAGCTAATGTTGTGCCATGTCATCTACATCCACCATTATCAGTTGACTGTAATGTACTGTCCATCAAGTTTAACATTTATTCATTCAACAAGCGCTCCAAGGAACATCTTTGGAGAGTCATAAAAATCAGAAAATCTCAGAACTGGAAAAGACCCTTGAGAGTCTTGACTTTAGCTCCTCCCCAAAAGCAAAGATGAGATTCTTCTTTCTGGAAATCTTCAAGCCAAAGCTGGATCATCATTTATTATATTAAATTGTAATAACATATTTTATTAATAACAGTAATATTATTAATCATGATAACAACAATAGCCAAGATCTACATAGATTAAGAACTGCAAAGCATTTCACACATGTTATCTCATTTGATTCCTACAACAATCCTGGGAGGGAGGGGCTATTATTATCCCTATTTTACAGATAAGGAAACTGATGTTAACAGGGTTGAAGTGACGTCCTCAAGGTCACATAGCTACTTAGTGAATGTCTGAGGCAGGATTTGAGCTCAGGTCTTCAAATCCTGACTCCAAGTCCAACACTCTATCCACTGCTACCTTGTTTGTTTCCAGGTAGGGCAATATGAATTCTGAGATACCTTCTAACTTAGAGATTATATGTATTCCCTCTACAATGTGTCTATCAGTTGGTCAACTATGCTCATCTTGAATACCTTCAGAAACAGGGAACTCACTACCCACATAAGGAAGTCCATTGCATTTAATAGTTAGTCTTTCTTTCAGCTGATTCTAGTCACGCTTTCTTTAACTTCCACCCATCAGCTTAAGTCCTATTCTCTAAACTGATAGAATTATATACTCTCTGCTATAGAATCACCTTTGACAAATTTGCTTAGCTGTAGAACTGAAATAATCAATCTTGGACCTGAAAAATAAATGAAGAAATGTACCTCCAAGACTATGAGTATGGAATATTATAATGTATCCAATTCTATCATTTTATCTTGTGTTGATTTTACTTAATTGATTTGAAATTTGTCACAAGGGAGGGACGATTCTATAGAGGAGAAGAAACCATATGGGAAAACAACTATGAAGAATAAAAATAAAAGGCAGCAATAAAATTGGCTTTAAAGCTAAAAAAAATTATAAAATTGTTTTACTCAGATCCTAGAATTCTGAACTGATAGGGATACTTTAGATCATCTAAATCTGACACCATTTTACCTCAGTAAATTTTATTTTAAATTGTCTGAAATAAGTAAAATAATATACATGCGGATGGAGTAAATCGAAAGTCACCTAGACAATACAAGGGGCAGAGCTAGAGAATTGCAGGATCATAGAAACTCAAAGTTTGAAGGGATTTCATTGGCCATCTGGGATAATCCACACCTGAACCAAAATTGCCTCCATCCTATATACCAGAGAAGCAGATCAAGTGGTCCTTAGGAATCTTAGACCCTTTAAAAGTTTGTAGCCAGGTCTTCTTTTTTATTAATTATTTAAGAAAATTTTTCCATGGTTCTATGAATCATGTTCTTTCCCTATCCTCTTCCCACCCCCTCCCATAGCCAACATGCAATCCCAATGGGTTTTACATGTGTCCTTGATCAAGACCTATTTCCATATTATTGATGTTTGCACTGGGGTGATCATTTAGAGTCTACATCCCCAATCCTATCCCCATTGACCTATAACCAAGTCTTCTAACTTCAACTTGGAGCTCCTTCAAATTTACAATTTGAATGCAAATATCATTTCTCCTCTTATGCCTTCTCTTCTCCAACTAATTAGCTCCAATTTCTTCAACTATTCCTCCTATGGCATAGCTTTCAGACTTGCTACAATCTTGGCAAGATATCAAAGAACCACATATTTAAAGCTGGAATAAACACTAAAAATAATCTCATGAAGATCCAGGTTCAGAGATGGAAGGTCCTGGGTTCAAATCTGGTCTCAGCCAATTCCCAGCTGTGTGACCCTGGGCAAGTCACTTGACCCATTGCCTAGCCCTTACCACTCTTCTACCTTAGAACCAATACACAGTACTGATTCTAAGACGGAAGCTAAGGGTTTTTTTAAAAAATCATCTCATGAAGAAGGTTGTTCTAGAGAAAAACTTGATGAGTTAAGAGTAGACCTGAATTCAAATCCTGGCTTTTCCACTTAGGATACGAGGGACATTGGGTAAGTGACTACTACTTGATGGACTTCTTTCTCCTCCAATGTCAAATGAAGTGGGTGGTCCCTTCCAGTACTGGATCGATGATCCCATGAGCTAATCAAAACCTCTCAATAAACAGATATAGGGTTGTCACATTCTTTATGCATATATCCCCAGCACCTAGGACAGAACCCAGCTCACAGTAGTTGCTTAATAAGTTTTCATTGATTGATGGAGAGAAAAATAAAGTCGTTTTGGAAGGATTAGGATCCAGATTCTCTGGCGAGGATCCACGCTGGCTGTGTGACTGACACTAGGTGAACCACCAGCTCTGGGCACTCTAAGACAAATGGCAGACAAGATCAAGTTCAATATTCTTCTTACTACACCACCTTGCCTCTTCTGTCTGTGCGATAGGCTCCGGCTGGGGTCCGGGGTCCCCTTCCCACAACCTTGTCTTTGCCCCCTCCAATTTCAGGGACCTTGATTTAACCCTCAGTTTCTTTCTTGCCCAGAAATCTGCTGGTGCCTCTTTTCTTTTTAGGATTTTGGGACATGGATGATTTGCATCTGCCCTGCCAGATCAGCACAAAAAGTTAGTTGGCAGGAAACATGTAAACGTTGTGCCATTGCCTGGCCAGTCGCAGCGGCAGCCTTTAGGAATCCATTGGTATTGAAGACACTACCTGCTGAGTCAGCCCTCTCATCTCTCTCTCTCCCCGCACCTCCCAGCCTACAGTGGCTCCTAAATTTCCCACTCAGGTGGGAGATGTCAGAATTAATTTATAGCTTGACAGAAAAGCCTTTCACCAGCCCAGAGAATGAGGAAGAAACAGAATTCAAAAAGCCTACAGGAAAATGATGACACTCTCTTCTACTCAGGGAGCCTGGCTTGTGGAGAAGCTGGAGGTGGGCTTCTCACACTGGGTCAGAAGTTGGATAAGATGACCTTCAAGGTCCCTTCTAGCTCGGGGATTCTATCATTTATAGAGCCACGAATAATAGATGGAAGTTCCAAGGAGGCAGACTTCAGCTCAATGGCAAAAGAGACTTTTCAACAATTTGATCTGCCAAACAATGGGCCCACCTGCCTCATGAGGTGGTGTGCTTCCCATCACTGGAAGTGTTCAAGAGAAGGTAGGATGGTCAAGAATACTGGTGAAGGGAGTCTTCTATTGGCCAAGAAGTTAGACTAGTGAGGTATAGTAGAAAAAGCACTGACTCTAGTCAGGAGACCTGGGTTCCAATCCTTCTTCTGACACTTGCTAGCTATGTATGTATACAGCATAAGCTCTCTGGGTCTCTTTTCTCATCTGTATAAAGAAGGGGCTGGACTAGATGGCTTCTAGCTTTATAGTGTAAACCCCATCCAACCCTCTGATTCTATGATGCCATTTGCCAGAGAGAAGCAGGGAGCCACTATGGGAGCTAGAAAGACCCTCCTCTGACAAATATTAGGGATATGACCATGGGCAAATCACATAATTTCTCAGTGATCTAAACAACTCTAAGTTGTTGCTGTTCACTCGTTTTAGTTGTGTCTGACTCTTTGTGACCCCATTTGGTGTTTTCTTGGCAAATATACTGGAGTGGTTGGCCATTTCCTTCTCCAGCTCATTTTCCAGATGGGGAAACTAAGGAAAATGGTTTTAAGTGAATTGTCCAGGGACACACAACTAATGTCTGAAATCAGACTGAAATCTTGAAGAGAAATCTTACTGATCCAGACCCTGGGCTCTATCCACTACACCACCTATCTGCCCAGTCCACCACAGAGTCATTTAAGTACCTCTTTTCCTGATTTTGCAACTACTAGTGCCTCCCCCAAACAATTACTTTGCATTTTCTTGTACATATTTTGTATATATTATAATCATATTTAGTATAGTACACAATACATTTTATAGCAACTATCTCTGGTTCTTCTTTCCCAGAGTGCACCTGGCTTCATCTGCCTGCCCCTCATGGTTCTTGGGTACCCTGAGGTGTTGGGATGGCTCTTTAAAACACCGAGTTCCAGACCCTTCCTCCCCATTTGTGTTCCCCTACTGTTTGGTGCTAGCGATTAGGCTACATTTCCATTTAACAACTTAAAATCAATTAACTCTTCCAAAGAGATAATGACTTTGAGCATGTTAAAAGAATAAAGCATTCTCTGCCATTTTGACCTCTGAAGAGAGTAGATTCATTCTTAGAAGACTCTCTACACAGCTTTGACCCAACACGGTCATGTCCAGAGGAGGAAAGAGTTTCCCATTAGTTCTTGTCTCCATTTCTCCTGGTCAGGGCCCCAAAGGTCACTCCTGTTGGTCATTCCTTGTTCCTGGGGGATCAATGCTGATCTGGCTGTGAGACCCAGATGATGAGATGCGCAATACTACTCTCCTGACCTCTGAAAACTCATAGTGTCAGTCTCCACTCCTTTCACTTAAAATGGAAAAAAGTCAAATCAGGTGAAGAACCAAGGCCTGTGTTCATGTGCCACACGGTAGGCTCAGCGGGGAGGGCACAACTCTCTACCATATCAACATTGTCCATTATCATATGGTATTATTAAGGTGTCCAAGAGTGAAACTGAAAAAGAAAAATGGCAGCACTTAGGAAGCTAGACCTCTTGGGCCTTCTCTACAGCCAATCAAAGGGCTTCTTGTTAGTTAGATTATCAGAACCAGTTAAAGACTATCTAGATGTGTTTCAGCATGTCTTTCAGGTACTTCTATTACATATAATCATAACTACTAAAAGCAAGCTCCCAGGGTATTCCAGATGGAGAGATGTCATCAGTGGAGCTCCAAATATAGACCAGTCCCTAATATATTTATAAATGCACACATTGCATCCCTGCTAGACTATAATCTCATGGAGAGCAGAAACTGCTTCCCTTTTTTTCTGTGTGTCCCCAGCTCCTAGCATGGCTCCTGGAACATTGCTTGGTCATTTCAAACATGTTCAACTCTCCGTGACCCTATTTGGGGTTTCCTTGGTAAAGGTCATTTTCTTCTCCAGCTCATTTTACAGAAGAGGAAACCAAGGCAAACAGAGTTAAATGATTAGCCCAGAGCCACACAGCTTGGAAGTATTTGAGGCTGAATTTTCATTCCTAATCTTCCTGACGCCAAGCCCATGTTTTATACACTGTGCCTTCTGGAATATAGCAGCTATTCAATGAATGAGTTTTAAGTGATTTCCCTTAGACAAGTCATTTCCCTTCTCTGGTCTGAGTTTCCACCTAGAAAATGGGACAAGGTTGTATTGGATAACCACAGATGATGCTTCTATAGAAGTTTGCAGTTTATACCACATTACCTCCTTTCTCAATAAACCTCCCAGCATCCTTGTGAGATTCTAATACCTCTAGGATTCATATCACCTTTTTAAAAATGAGGTCGTTTATTTAGGTTCTGGGAATGTAAACACAGACAGGACCAAACCTATATCTTCTTCCTTAAAATAGCTTGCTTTTCCCACAATCCTATGCTTCCCATCAGAGTCTCGAGCGGCATTGGAACTAAAACAACTGGGAAACTCCAAACTGAATTTCAAGTCACATAGTGAATGAACAAACAACAAAAATTATTGACTGCTTCCCATGTGCCAAGCACTGTGCCAACATGTGCTTGTGGTCCAAAAAGAGAAAATGAGAAAATTCCTGCTCTCAAAGAGATCACATTCTCATGGAGGGAGACAAGATATGAAATCGAATTCAACAATCAAGAATATGGAAAGGCCCAGAAGGGTCAAGATTCTTGATGTCATGATTCAATGTGAAGGGACTGGGCTGGCAAGAAAAGGGAGAGACTTGTCCCATTTAGTGACTTTAGGATAATTTGGGATAACATGCTTTGAGCCAGAGAGTAATTTAACTTGAGTTTTGAATCCTCCCTTAGATACTTAACTAATTCTAGAACCATGAACAAGACATGCATACCATTTGGCAGAACCTGGGTCCTCATCTGTGAAACGGGGATAATAGCCTCTATAACTCTCTTAATTTATTGTTTATTTATTTAGTACTTTAAGGATTGCAAAGAGATAAACATAGGTCATCTAGGTGGTATAGTATATACAGAACGGGGCATGGAGTCAAGAAAATGAGTTTAAATCCAACTTTAGACACTAAATGTGTGACCCTGGGCAAGTCACTTAACTTTTGTGTGTGTCAGTTTCCTCATCTATAAATGAACACCTGCCTCCCAGGGTTATTGTGGGGATCAAATGAAATAATATTTAGAAAGCACTTAGCATGGCACTGGGCACATTGTAGGTACTTTTAAAATGTTGTTTATGACATGTATAACCTATATCAAATTGCTTACTATCTCAAGGAGGGAGGAGAGAAAGGAGAGAGAGAATTTAGATCTCAAAATGTTAAAAATTGTTTCTACATATAATTGGGCAAATACTATAAAATATTTCTAGAGAAAAAATAAATGTTTATTTCTATCATTGTTATTTCATTTGATCTGCTCAGTGACCTAATGGGCTAGGTACAATTATTGCCTCCATTTTACAGATTAGGAAACTGAGTTTGAAAGAATTGCTCAGGGTCCCATAGAAAATAAGTCTCTGTGGCAGAATTTGAACTCATATCTTTTTAACTTCAGGTCTAACACACCATCCTCACAGGACTGATATTTGAGAAGTAAAATGCAAACCTTCAAATGTTATATTAATGTATACTGAGACTCATAACTCAATCTTCCTCTCCTCCAAAAACATTCCAAAACATTTCTTTATTGATTTATTCACTTTACTTTTTAAATAATTATATCAATATATTTTATTATATTTAATTTAAATATATTTTAAATATATTAAAGACATTTAAATAATTATATTACTATATAATATATAATAATTATATTAATTTATAAATATATAATAAAATACATTTCCAAATTTAGCCCTCCACCCTCCCCTACCCAGTGATTCACCCCCTGTAACAGAGAAGAAGAAAAACAAAAGGGAAAAAATGCCTTATCACAATTAAACAACATCATATTTTTCACTTTTCATTAGCTTATTTTGGCATTGTGCCTGGTCAATGCTGTTTAAATAGGTCATCTAATGTCCTCAGAGACAGGGCACCTGTGGCTATGTGATGGGGTAACCCTAAAAAATAACTCAGAACATGGAATAATTAATTTTGAACCCACTATTGGACAACAGGGTCAATTATTAGATCTTCCGTAGATATCATTTTAATGTTTATAACCTGAAGAAAGGACTATTTCCATAGAGAAGAACAGAAAAGGAGAATTATATATGATGCCACTTTTTCCTTGGATTTTTCAAAGTATATATTACTAACCCTAAATTTGTGCCTTACCCCATTGGTAGTAATACTGCTCACCTCTCTGTCTCCTTATATATTTCCTTCAATTCTTTTTTGTGTGTTTTAAAGTATTTCTTTGATGCTCTTTTTTCTTTCATTTCTTTCTTTTCCTTCCTGTCTTCCTCCCTTTTTTCTTCTCTCCCCTTATTCCTTCCTTTCTCCCTTCCTTCTTTCTTCCTATCTACCTTCCTTGCTTGCTTCTTTTTTCTTCATTCCTTCCTACCTCTCTTCTTTATTCCTTACTTTCTTTTCCTCTTATTTCCTTCTCACCTCCTTTGTTCACTCTTCTCTTTGTTTTCTCTTCATGCCTTCATTCCTTTCTTCTTTTTTCTCTCCTTCCCTCTTTACTTTCTTTCATTTGCTATAGTTCTCTCCCCAAAACTTCCTTCCCCAATAAAAAATGACAACTTCCTCTTATAACTATTTTTTAAATCCTTACCTTCTGTCTTAGAATCAATTCTTAAGACATTCAAGTGGAAAAGGCTAGGCAATTGGGGTTAGGTGACTTACCCAAGGTCATATAGCTAGAAAGTGTCTTGGGTCAGATTTGACTCCATTTCCTGCCAACTCCAGACCTGGTGCTTTGTCCACTCTGCTACCTAGCTGCCCCACTTATAACTCATTTTAAAAAACTTTTAGCCTGATAGATATAGAATGCCATCATCATAACAAAGTTAAATTCAAGGGCGATGGAGAGATGCAGAGTGGATATGAGTTACGATAGAGTCCCAACAAAGAGCTCTATACTGTGAAGAAGAGCAAATGATGTCTTTAGACTGATGTAGGATGAGAGAAGGCTTGCTGAACTTTCATGCTATGAGTGACACTATTCAAGCTATCAGCCCTCACACCATGTTGAGAGAACTAGAGGACAGAGCTGAGCAGGATTTATGGGAATTTGCAGACAAGAGTCTTGGGAACATTTCCCAAGAGAAGATAAAAACATTAGAAGTCATCATGTCTGGTGTTCGTAAAACTGGGACCCCAGGAAGTGAAGGAGTTTGTCCATGGTCGTACAAGTAGGATTTGAACTCAAGACTTTCTTACTCTAAGACTAATTCCCTTTCATTATGCTTGCAATCCTACAGAATTAAAGGGCATTCATGGCTTCTGATATTTATTACAAGAAGTCAATATCCATGTCACTGAGATCATGATAAAGCAAAGTATATGAGTCATTATGGAGAGCATCTAGGTGACTCAGTTATTTGAGAGACAGATCTAGTGACAGAAGGTTCTGAGTTCCAATCTGGCCTCAGACACTTCCCAGCTGGGTGACCCTGGGCAAGTCACTTAATCCCCAATGCCCAGCCCTTACTGCTCTTCTGCTTTGGAACCAATACACAGTATTGATTCTAAGATAGAAGGTGAGTATTTTTTAAAAATCATTATGGTGAATAGATTTGGGGGGAGAAGGGAGGGTTCCAAAGGAACTTCAGATAGGGAAACTCCCTCCATCAATGCAGATTAGTACCTTAGGGTCATAAAAACATTGCTCTAAAGTTGGAAGGGACCTTAGAGGTCAAGTTCAACAACCCTCATTTTATAGTTGGAGAAACCTGGGGCTGAGAGAGTCTAAGCAGTGCCTCGGGCCCCTTAGAGAGCATGTGTCAGAACCAGGCCTTTGTGGCTCCAAGGCTTGCCCTTTATCTACTACTCCATGTCGCCTTTCTTGAATTCTTCTGTATTTTTAAAAAGTCCAATTCCATCACAGATGCTGCCGCTGAGGCAGTTTGTAACTGGTGAGCACCAGGGATTTCCACCCTTGTGTCAATAGTCCCCTGCTTCAAACAGAATTCCATTGACTCAGCAAAGGAGCTTCTCTAAGAATTAATACCAACAGAACTTTTAAGGAGCTAAAGTGCAGGGTTTATGTAGCCTTGGGTTTCTTAACAGAGCTGAATCAAACCGCATAATAAAGTATAACTGCCTAATGAAATGATCAAATGGGGGGAGATCAAGTCAGGGCCGATTTGGAAGGCCCTTTCATAATGACTAGGCTGGGGGCAGTCTGTGGATTCAGCAGAACTGGATCATGAAATGAGGAATTAAGGCCGTGTCCAATTATTAATATTTTACACTCGCCCGTCAAGCCCTCCTTTTATGCTGTTCAGAGACACGAGAACAAATGGGGTGGATTCCAGGGCAGCATCAGGGGAAGGCCGTTCAGGCCTTGGGCATGATTTATGGTTCCAGCCTGTCCAAGCCAGCTGGATTTTGCACTTATATGGAACATGGTTGGGGCTTCCCAGAGAATAAAACTCAGGCATTAGCTCATCCTCATCTCTGATGCTGTCTCCTCTCCCAACCCCTTTTCCTCCAGGGCCTCTTCTTCATTCCCCTGATGACCTCCAATCCCTTAACTTCTCCCAGTGGAGCAAACTTGACATGACCTCAGGTACTCTTTCGAGATAGCGGGGAGGCTCAGGGGACGGAATGTTGGGCTTTGAGTCGGGAAAGCCTGAGGGTGAATCTAGGCTCAGAATTAGCTGGTTGGTTCAGAGCAAGACACTCATCCATTGTGCACCTCTCCATCATCCTTGACTTTAATTTTCTGAAGATTAGAATATTCCATTTCTAGTAGCCTAACAAATGTTTAGATACTCTTTGCTTCAGTTTCTTCATCTGTAAAATGGAGATAATACTATTGGCTATTGTGGTTTCCAATCATTTCAGGCATGTCTGATTCTGGGATCCCATCTGGGTTTTCTTGGCAAAGATATATTGGCGTGTTTTGTCATTTCCTTCTCCAGCTCATTTAACAGGTGAGGAAACTGAGGCAACAACTGGTCCAAGCTTACCCAGCTAGTAAGTGTATGATGCTGGATTTTAACCCAAATATTTTTGACAATAGGTCTGGAACTCTATCCACTGTGCTACCTAGCTCCCCCAATTATCATGATAGCACCTATCTAAAGTATGGGGTGCTCAGGGAGGGGTAATATCTCTGGTATGGAGGGCTTGTCGTGCCCTTCTAGGGCAGCTCTCCAGCCACTGACCCTCACCTGACACCCAGCTCTCACTTGTGGCTCCTAGTAGCTGCTAGCATGCGGCAGCGGCCACACCCCGACAGGCAGGCTAAACCTTGTGAGGGTAGCCATCGGGTCGTCGACCCCTGGTGAACCAGGGCTTTGCTCACCCAGCATGTGAAGACTGCTTCGGCTGAATAGACGGAAGAAACCAACAAGAAGGTTCAACGGCTGAGAGGGCAACACAGCAAAGCACTGTGGAGTGCTCAGGGCGTGTTGGAGCACAAAGGACAACACAGCCATCTAATGCAGCTGAGGAAGTCTCCAGGTGTAACGACTTTTCGTGCCAATGGACCCAGGCTTCTAACGCCGAGAGAGTGGGACTCTCTCTGTGCATCGACTTTTCGACTTAAATCTTCATGCACAGGTGTCTTTGTGCACAAAATCGCACAAAGACAATCGTCATCCTTGGTTCGAGAGACAACCAACACCTATCTAACAATGATGTAAACACCAAATAAGGTAACTTTAGAGAACCTGAAATGCTTACTGTTATTGTAGCAGTAGTAGTAGTAGCAACAGCAGCAGCAGCAGCAGCAGTAGTAGTAGCAATAGTAGTTGTAGTAGTAGAAGGAGGAGGAAGAGGAGTAATAGGGTAGCAAGTGAAACATGAAATAACTGAGGAAGCAAGTTTCAAGCTTCTGAGCATTTTGATTTATCAAGCCATGCATAGCAATCGCATAATAAATCGAGACCAGACTCCCTTGGCTTGTCAGTGGAACCCAAATACAGGGGGAGACAGATTTGTATACATTAAAACAATTAATCAAATAAGAACAGTTAATTAAAAGGAAACAATTAACCAGGATACTAAATAGGTGATCTTATTCCTAATTAGAGTAAGGATTTACTCTCCTTTTTTTTTTACTCTAACTTTCCAGGTTGAGAAGAGGAAAGCAAGCGGGTACAATTCTCTAAAAGGGAAAAAGAGCATCCCACTACCCTATATACACAATTGTCTAGATTCAATTAAAGGGAGAGCAAGCAATAGCTGATTGATCAATATGGAGCCAGTTTTCCAATGAGACCTATGCATTGCTTGTGCTATTACGATAATGAGGGAACTCCTTACATCAGTCTTTGGATCTGACTGAGTTTCTGGTTAGCATAACCCAAGACCTTGTTTAAGGGTATCTAAGCAACAGGGAGGGGAGGTTCAGTTTCTCAGCCCCACAGAGCTAGGCTCCAACAATACACCAAAGTCTTCCCATAATTCCCACAATGGAATACATTTTTCTCACAGTACAGAAGCTAGACTAGACCCACAATGGAATAAAAACTAAACTGGCTCCAGAATTGAGTCACAAGATGAAGTCTGTGTGTTTCATTCAGTTCTCTGGTAGTAGTAGTAATAGTAGCAGGAGCAACAGTAGTAGCAATAGCAGTAGCAGTATCAACAGTAGTAACAGTAGCAGCAGCAGCAGTGAGAGGAGGAGGAAGAGGAAGAGGAGAAGGAATAGTGGTGACGGTGGTGGTAGTAGTAGTAGTAGTACTAGTACTAGTACTAGTACTACTACTACTAGTAGTAGTTGTTGTTGTTGTAATATTTGTAAATTGGAGGAAAAATAATGACCATAATACCTCCCTTTCAGAGTTGTGAGCATCTACAGAATGCATTTATAAAGATAGGCTCCTCTTCTGCTGCTTTTGGGCAGAACAAGTTCTCTCCTAGTCTAACAAGTTCTTTCTCGGTCTCTCCCAATCCCTCCTTTACCTTCTGACTTAGAATCAATATCAAGTATCAGTTCCAAGGCAGAAGAGAGGAAAGGTCTAGGCAATTGGGGTTAAATGACATACCCAAGGTCACACAGCTAAGAAGTGTACATTTAGCAGCCCCTAAACTCTTTCAATGTTATCTTTTGATCATTTAAAGCCATTTAGCCATTTATCTTAATTTCACAGATAAGGAAACTGAAGCTGAGAAAATTTAAGTAATTTTCTTCTCCTTTTCCCTTCCTCCCTCCTTCTTTTCTCTTTTCTTCATAGGATAGGTTCCAAGGATAATTATCATAATTTTAAAACTGTAAAAAAATTCAGAAGCCACCTAATCCAACCATCACTTTACTAAAAAGGAATCTGAGACTCATAGGTTAAATGATTTATACAAGGTCACATAGGTAGCAAATAAGAGAAGCAAGATTTTGCACAGTTACCCTGACCCCAAATCCATCAGTCTTTCCACCAAGTCATACTTCTTCTATTAACAACATTTTTAAGAAGCTCTGCATGTTTTTCAAAGCTGGTCTAAGTGCCTTCTACCATCTATGAAGGGAACATGGAACAGGAGACAGTGTATATAACTTGGAGTCAAGAAGACCTGGATACAAGTTCTTCCTTGGAAATGAGAGGTTTGAACCAAGTGGCTTCTGAGATTCCTCCAACTCTGGAAGAAGACTCTAAAAAGCACTTAGCATTCTTTGGCCTCAGTTGCCTAATCTGTAAAATTGAGGGGTTAGACTAGTTGGCTTCCAAGTTTCCATCTAGCTCTAGAAGTATGATCCTATAAGTCATTTAACCATTCTGGACCCCAGTTTCCTGATATATAAAATAAGAAGATTATATGAGATACTGCTAGGTGACACAGGACACAGAATAAGGAACTTAGAGTCAGAAAGACCTGATTTCAAATCCTGCCTCAAACATTTGTTTGTTGTGTGGCCCTGAACGTTTGCCTTCTCTATGTCTTAGTTCCTTCATCTATAAAATGGTGATAATAATAGTGCCTATTTCACAGAATTCTGTAAAGATAAAGTGAGATAATATATGTAAACTTACAAAATTTAAGATGTTATATTAATGCTAGTTATCAGCAATAGTCATATCCTCTGATGTTCCTTCCAGCCTTAGATTTATAATCCTACCTTTGAACTTCCTGGGACTCAGTTTCCCCAAAGGAAGAATGAAGACAATGTACTAGATGACCTCTGGGGTCTCTTCCATCCCTAAATATATGACCCCATGATAGTTGC
Organism: Monodelphis domestica; assembly: GCF_027887165.1. Classification (NCBI taxonomy): domain Eukaryota; kingdom Metazoa; phylum Chordata; class Mammalia; order Didelphimorphia; family Didelphidae; genus Monodelphis; species Monodelphis domestica. The sequence continues at coordinate 519,155,793 of NC_077228.1, read as the reverse complement.
TTAGAATTTCTGAGGCTCTTTTATAAAATGGAAATAATAATGCCTATAGCTTCATATGGTCCTTATGAAGTTCAAATGAGATAATCTCATGCTTACATGCTTAAAAATTCCCTTAAAATTAAAGAATTATAAAGAAGTTAGTTGTTAATATCATTATCTGGTTCCCAAGGAGACCTTAGGGTGCTTTCCCTCTGGAAACTTTGGCATCTACTTGTTTGGTGATAGCAAGAACTTAGTTGGGAAGTCATTTGTGTGTGGACTCCACCTTTACCTGATATTTAGATACTGCCTCTACATAAATTGATTTGAAGATAACTGACTGAATATAGAAATTCAGCTACTTGTATAAAAACAAAAGGGTCAAGTTTAGTCCTTGTCCTGCCCTTTCCTCCATCTCCCTCATGTAGATATACTCTAGCATTGACCAACCTAAGAATGATGCTTTTGGTATTCAATGAAAGCCACTATTCCTTCTGTCTTGGGGAGGTTAGATATCAATTCTCTAGCATCTGTCTCTCATGACTTTATGAGCTCCCATACAAATTCTCAGGGTGTCTGGGATTCCATCATTCTTTAGACTTTCTAATTTCTTCATCATCTTTTTCCCAATTTGGTCTCAATTTCCTTCAATACTGTTCTGTCCCTTGAGGAATGAAGACTCATTTCAAGCATCTGGTTTCCATCCTCTTTGTGAATACTGAAGCAAAATATTCATTTAATTTGTTTTCCATTGTTTTTTTTCCTCCTCTCTCCATAAATTATCCTGTCTCTTCTTCGAAGCTTTAATATTTCCCTCACTGAACTCGGCGTTCTCATTGCCCATGAAGAATTTCTTAATATTTATCTTCATCTCTTATGCAATCTTGTCTAGATTGCTTTCCAGAGTCTACAGACTCGTTACTCTACCTGACAGTGTATAGCTTACATCCTTTATTGCTCACACAAGCTTGCTAGATTTACTAGCTGCTTCTTAGCCATTTGGGGTCATTTTTTCTAGAAAGATTCCCTAGTCATGTTACTGTAAGGAGTATTTTGAGGCTAAGTATTTAGGAGAAGAGGGAACACTGATTTAGAACAGAAGAGACCTTTGAGATGAACTGGTCCAAAGACTTGCCTTCTGATTACTTGAACCATATTTAGACTAATATTTCTATATGTTGCTGAATTCATAAGAACATGGGATCCTAGACCTATTGCTGGAAGGGACAAGAGAAGTCATATAGTCCAACCCCTTCATTTTACATAGGAAACTGAGTCACAAAAGCTATGTAGTCTAATCTATTCATTTCACAGATGAGGACATTCAGCTACTTGTATAAAAACAGAAGGGTCAAGTTTAGTCCTTGTCCTGCCCTTTCCTCCATCTCCTTCATGTAGATATACTCTAGCATTGACCAACCTAAGAATGATGCTTTTGGTATTCAATGAAAGCCACTATTCCTTCCAAACTCAGAAGAAGGGAGTGATACTCTCATGATCTAAAATGAAAGGAGATGGGCTCTTTTAGAAGGCAGGGCACTGGCCATCAAGTCATGGGAACCTGAGTTGTAAGTCTGGCTTTGCCACTTTGGGAGAGACAATTAACCTCCTCATATCAATTTCATCATCTTTAATATGAGCAGATTGGACTAGATGACCTCTGAGGTCCCATAAACCTATAGATCTATGAACTGTGAACTTCCCTGGTTACCTTGAGAAATCCTGTTATCCTCCCTGATCTTCATCTATAGTTCCTTCATTCTATAACAAGAAGTTTAGACTAGGACGTTGAAGTTCCTTCCAACCTTAGATCTAATGAAGCAAATGGTAGAACTGAGGGGACTAGAGACTAGATTTCCTGATTCTGCATCTGGAACTTCCTTTTTCTAAATCATGATGGTTTTCTCAAGGTAAAATGTCAAGTCAACAGAAGCCAATTATTCACTTGAGTATAAAGACATTGCTTTTAAGATCAGCTATTTGTTTGTTGAATGCTACTCATGGATTTTTCTTGTATTTGCCTTGGATAAAGATGCTCATTTTTCCTTCTCTACCTGCTTTATCCTTCTTAGCCAAAACGAATGTCACAACCGAGCAATATGATTGGCCTGACTCTCCCTAGGCATTAGAAGGAGAATCTTTTGGAGACTGAATTGAATGTGGATTGGACAAGCTAGTTTGCCTTTGGAGGGGAAAAAAGGAACATTGTCAGTTCAATCTACTGTGGAATTGGTAGTATTAATGATCTGAAGAACACTTTGGGGATTTCTGTCGGATGCTTATTTTAACTTAAGCTCTTGGGGGTTTAACTTTCCAAAATACTCAGTCCTTTTCATTATGAAAACTAATAACTGGCTTATTTCCCAGCTAATTTGGGTACTAAGGTTAATTATCTATAGTGGAGTGGGCTCAAGCTAATCTGAAGTCTACCTGAATAAGGCACTATGTCTAATTGATTCCCCCATACAGGGAAGAAAGAGTCTCCTTTTGTGAAAAAGGCCTTGACTCACTTTGATTTTCATTTACTATTTCTCTTAGCTTAGTGTCAGGTGGCTTAGTTTCTTCAATGGCAGGCACTCTATCCCTCACCAAGGGAAAGGTGTAGTTATATGGACTTTTCATGTGATAAAACTGCCACAGTCAATGGCATGATGCCTTCCCCTCCATACATCCCCATTCATCTTCCCTTTTACCCTTCTTTCACCCTTGCTCTGGTCATGCAAGTAGTGGGTATATGTGTACAAGGACTATAGACTTGTGATTATAGTGCCCCATAATGTTACAATCATTTGATCCCCAGCCCATAATCATAGTGGACTAACCAAAGGGATACACTAAAGAATAATGTCTTGTTGGCAACGTGGCACAATAGAAACAATACTATATGGGGAGTCAGAGAATCTGAGTTTAAACCTGCTCTGAAATTTGCAATTTCAGTAAATCACTTCACCTCAGTTTCATCATCAGAAAGGGGGTTTGACTCAATGACCATCCAGGTTTCAGCTTCTAGTTTTATAGACCTATGACCTATTAGAATAGAATATAGAATAGAGCTTTAAAGGTCCCCAAAGGCCATCTAGTCCAATATCCTTATTTTACAAATGTGGAAACTAAGACCTGGGGAGCTGAAGTAGCATAGGATGTAGAACTGGAAGAGACCCCAAAGGTTGAAACCAATTCTCTCATTTTCTAAATGAGAAAACTGAGGTTAGGAACATATCATAGAATCAGAGATCTGGTGTAAAAATGAACCTCAAGAACCATCTGGCCCTAACTTCTCATTTTATAGATGAGGAAACTGAGGCTAAGAACATTATAGGATCAGGTACCTAGTGTAGAAATGGATCTCTAAGACTACCTGGTCAGACCTCTTCAGATGAGGAAATGGAAACCGAAGGAGGTTTAGGTGACTTTGGAACATAGGTTGATCCTAGTTAAGTGACACAAGATCTAGAGCTGAAAGGGACCCCAAAGAGGCCATTTACCTCATTAATGAAAGAATGGAAAGGACTTTTGAATACTGTCTCATTTGATTCTCCTATAACCTTGTGAGAGAGTCTGGACAGAGCTTTTTCAAAGGAGTGTCATGAAGTATCACAAAGTTGTATGCACCATTATAGTTACTCCATTTTCAGGAACCATCCATTCTGGTTATTGTTTTAGAGTCCACTGAGAAGGTTTTGGTCAGCAAGTAGGATTTCTTTGGATGGAATGACTGGAATTAAGTTTCCCAGAGGGTTCCATGACTTATTAAATTGGAATAATTTGGAGAGGGCAGTTGAGTTGCCACTCTAGAGTACACATCACAAACAAATAAGTGAATGAGGCATCTCAAAGATTCTTTCTCCTTTGAAACCACTATTGGGTACATCTATTAGAAGGAAGAGAGGAAGGAGAAGTGGAATGGAAGTGAAAATAAGGGAGGATACAACCAAAGTTGAGAGGAATGAGTCATTCTGTTTCTTCCATCTTTAAATTCTCTTTGCAACCAGTTTAGTTTCTTAGAAATCATTCATTTTCCCCAAGCATGATGGAATTCTGTTAGTATTGCATGAAGGGGCCTAATGTATGCTTGATGGTTAAACATGTAAATCCTTCCCCATCAGATACTTCTCTTACCTCACCATTCTTATTCCTCCTCCCAGTTAAATCTCACTCTTAACAACAGCTGTGGAAACCAAATTTGTCCCTGAACTTCCTCTGAACGTTACAGGTCTTGGAGCTCTCCCTTCCCCACCACCTCTGATTTATTTAAAAATTACTTTCTAAACCAACTTCGAGCAACTCCAAATTAATTTAAACTTCCCCCAAACTGAATTTGTCAATGTCCGCCTTTATAATTCGTTATGTTGTATTACAGCCTACCCCTGAACATGGCGGTGTCAGAACTCGGGTGATGTACGACAGTCTCCTTGTATAATATATCATAAGAACAGTTTCAACTTGGATGATAGATGGAGTGAGCCTGGGTAGATTTTTAAAAGAGACCTAAATTTCTGGAATTTTTTTCCCTTCCCTTTAAGTGGTTGAAGGCTTTGCCCCCAAGAGATTACTGAAAGTCTAAATCATTTCCCTGGCCCTTCCTCCTCTTTTCTGCATCTGACTAAGGTCTGCAAAGTCAATTAACCTAACACGTTGGCAGCATGGCTGAGGCAGCTCAATGGCTTTGACTACAACCTAGGAGTGTTGGCTGCTGGGAGTATAGACTCTTTGACTGAACCCCAAGATTGGAAAATAATCCTTTTTTGTATGAAAGCCATCCCAGGAGCCCAGAAATGCACCACTGAACCTCATTGGTTTGACCCTGTGAGAGCTGAGAGTCCTCAATGAGATCTTGGTTCTTCCATAGCAAGCTGGAGAGGAACCAACTTGAATGCAAATACAGGGGGTGGTGTCAGAAATTCAGAGTACAGCATGATTCTTTGATGGAAAATACCTGTCATGGGCAAACACTTCCTTGCCTGTGTCCCTCAGCCTTTTCCTATTCCAGGATACATGGCTCTGTACCCATGGGAAAATACCAGGAACCTAGGCAGCTAACTACATCCCACTTACAGTCTTTTAAAAAGTGATTTGCCTTCATTCTAACCCAGCTTAGATGCATAGGATCATAGAACCTGGAGGGACCATAAAACATTGAACAGGAAATATTAGAGCTGAGAGGGACCTCAGAATCAAGAATCTCCAAGCTAGAAAGGACCTTAAAAATGGAGAATGGCAGCTGGGCACAGTGACTCATACCTGAAACGCCAACTACTAGAGAAGCTGGTATCCAGAACTCTGGGGATCTGAGCTGTAGTGGGCTATGCTGATCAGGGATTCTCACTAATATCAGCCCTAACATGGTGAATCCTCAGGAGCAAAGAGCCATTGGGGTGCCTGAGGGGAAGTGGGGAAAACCAGACTGGTTCAGAAACAAAAGGCCCCAGCTCCCATTCCAATCATCAAGCCAGAGGGTAGCACCTGTATTTCCATACTGGGCAAGATGGGGAGATCTTGCCTATAAAGCAATAAACTAATGAATTAATTAATGGATGGATGAAAAGACAAATGAATGAAAAAATAAGGTTTTTGTTGGTTTGGTTTGATTTGAACAGCATGGAATGTCAGTGCCAAAAGGGAACTTAGAATACAGAATATATAATTGTAGATTTGGGCAAAAACATAATACTTTGGAGAATATATAGAGAAACATGGGCAGACTTCAGAGGCAGATAGCTGATATGATTAAGAAGTATTGGGATCACATTCAGGGAGAACTCAATTCAATTCCTGATTCAGATTCTTACTCTATCACTTTACCCTTCTGCCTCAGTTTCTTTATCTTCAAAATGGGATTAATAATAGCATCTACCTCATGGAGTTATTGTTAGGATTAAATAATATTTATGGAGTGATTTGAAAAGCAGAAAGCCCTATACAAATGTCAGTTATTATTCATGTTGTTATTATTATTATTATCATTATTACGGGTTCTTCAGGGAAAACAAGTACCTAAACCAGGTTGAAGGTAACCAACAGGTTTCAAACATATCAGTGAGTTAGTGGAGTGTCTACTCCAGGAATGCAAAGACTTTCTCTGATGAAATGGGAGAATGAGAACAATTTGTTTCAACAACCATGAAGGCAACTGAAGCAGGCATTGTGGAATGCTTAGAGCTCAGTTAGACATCAAAGATGTCCCAGGTCATCCACTGCATCTCAGGCCATCATCTGTGGTCCTGATTTCCATCTTGCCACTGGACTTTGATGTTTCCAGAAGAGAGAGTGAGGCCAATGACTGGCTTTGTCCAACTCTGCCTCACTTAAATACAATTTGTGCTTGAGTCACGAGACATCAGTGATGTCATTTTGGTCCTCTGTGAGTATGTAGGATTAACAACCAACTAGCAACCATTATTATTGTTGTTGTTGTTATAGTAATGAAAAGGGATGCAAGAAGAATCTGGAAAATATATACACGCCTAATAATTACAATTAAATAAATGGAAAAAAGACAACAAAACTGAATTCAGTGAAATTATAAAGACTAAGCTTGGTCTCAAAGAAGAGAAGTAAGTCCATCTTTCTATTCTTTGCAGAGATTGAGGGCTCTGGGCTGGCAACACTGCATAAATCAGACTTGTGTGATATATTGGTTTTTGGTTAAAACATTTTTCCATTTTTTATCCTTTGTTACAAGAGATGGTTCCTTGGTGATCCTGGGAAATATAAGTGAAGTAAAAAAAAGTATCACTGTTCTTAAAAGATATCAGGAAATCTTTAGAGCATAGACTTATAACTGGATGGACCTTAGACCATGGGAAGAACCTTGAGCAAGATGAAATTTTAGAATGTAAAATATCTCCTGATTTCCTGGATTATGGAGTGATTTGAACTAGAAGAACATTTTACTATAGAGTGTTAGACTTTATATATAATATAGAATGGAAAGACTTTGGGGGAAATGTTAGAGACATGAAAAAAATTAGAATATTTAATGTTAGAGCATTGGTTAGTGACCTTTGGGATGATGGTGTTACATTTCATATTGAAGGGGGTCTAGTCCAACCCTAACTCATTTTACAAATGAGAATTTAAGCCAAGATGCCCTCAATCTAAATCGTTTTCCATTCTATCAAAACTCCTTTATTTTGCAGAAAAAGGAATCAGAAAATCAAAGGGGCTAAGTGACTGACCCAATATCACACCAAACTGAGAACTCAGACTTCCTAATTCCCAATCTAGTCTTCACCCATTCTTCTAGTTCCATCTCTATTCTACTTAAGGTTCTGATCATCTTTTAAACTTGCTTGGAATGGTCAGTCCTTTACCAGGGTTGCTTTCCAGATGGAAGGAACCCTTACCTATTGTGAATGATTGTCCTTAGGTGCCCAAGGCAAGAATAACTATTACAGATTAGTTGGTCCCTGGCATTTATCCATTCAGATCTGGCCTTAGGAACAACAATATGCCATTGCACTGTGGGGCTTATACTGGAAATCTCCCTTTGGGAAAGAACTCCAGAGTCAATAATGTTCATCATAGTGTAAGAGTGACTAAAGTTTCTGCTCCATTATCAAGAACAGATTTTTCTCCCCTTCTATCTCTCAGCAACAAATTTTATAGGCTGCTACAAGTAGGAAAGAATGGTCTTCCCAAACATCAACTAGAAACATTTACTAGGTTAGTCATAGGAGCTTTAAATCAATCAATAAACATTTTTAAACACCTACTATGTGCCAGGCACTAGGGCAAGTTTACAAACAGAGTCTACAAAAAAGATGTGATTTTATTTATTTATTAATTTAAAAAAAAATAAAACCCCTTACCTTCTGTCTTGGAATCCATACTGTGTATTGGTTCCAAGGCAGAAGAGTGGTAAGGGCTAGGCAATGGGGTTTAAGTGACTTGTCCAGGGTCTTACAGCTGGGAAGTGTCCCAAGACAGATCTGAACCCAGGACCTCCCATCCCTAGGCTTGACTCTCAATCCACTGAGCTACCCAGCTGCCCCCTTGATTTTATTTAAACTATTCTTTGATCCTTTTTATATTTTACTTTTTATAACTTTTTTTTCTGAGAAAGAATTGAAGATCAAAGATTTAGAGCTGGAAGCAACATTTTTAGTCGAGTTAGTGGATAGGGCAGTGACCTTGGAATTAGAAAGAGTTCAAATCTTGCCTCAGACACTTACTATTTGTATGACCCTCAGCAACCGCTCTCAGTATCAGTTTTCTCATCTATAATATAGGGATAATAATATCATCTACCTCCCAGGATTTTGTGAGGATCAAAATAACTTTCATAAAGTACTTTGCAAATCTTAGAAATATTATATACATACTAGATATTATTACCATCCTCTTATTTTTATTTTAAAAAAACATTTACTTTCCATCTTAGAATAAATACTGAGTATTTCTTCCAAGGCAGAAGAGCAGTAAGGGCTAGGTAGAGGAGATTAAGTGACTTGACCAGGGTCACATAATTAGGAAATTATCTGTGGTCAGATTTGTATCCAGGTCCTCCCATCTCTAGGCCCCTGGCCCTCAATCCACTGAACTCCCTAACTGCCCCTTCATTCCGTTATTTTATAGATGATTGAAAAAATGACTAAGGATATTCATTGACTTGTCCAAGGTCACACAGGGAATAAGTATGAGAGGTAAAATCTGAACCTGTATCTTCTGACTTGAGTCATTACTCTTTACATTGTGCTATTGCTGTACAGTTTATAAGAATTCGGATCTTTGTTAAAAAAAAAAAAGGAAAGAAAAAAGCCATTATTTGATCTTAACTCTGAGACCAATAATCTATGAAAACAACTTAGACGTTCAATGTTCTATTGATCTGGCCCTAAAATACCTATGTGCACTCTGCTTACAGACCATTGTAAGAAAGTAGTGGAGAGTTCTAGGATGCCATCCCACTTGGGTTCATATTTCTTCATTTCATAATTTCTACTCAGAATCCCTTTTAGTCTCACTTCTATTGACTTTCAGTTTGGACTGTAATTGAATAAAGAAGTTCCTGTTTGAATTATATGAATATTTTCTTTTTTAATTTTAAGAAAATTTTTTATTTAATTAATTATTTTAGAATATTTTCCATAGTTACATGATTCATGTTCTTTCTCTCCCCTCCTCCATCCCTACTCCCAGAGCCAACAAGCAAATCCACCAGATTTTGCATGTATCATTATTCAAAACCTGTTTCCATATCATTAATATTTGCAATAAACTGATCATTTAGAATCTACATCCCCAGTCATATCTCCATTAAATCATGTGATCAATCATATGTTTTTCTTCTGCATTTCTACTCCCACAGTTCTTTCTCTGGATGTGGAGAGTGTTCTTTCTCCCAAGTCCTTCAGAATTGTGCCTTGTCATTGCATTGCTGCTAGTAGCAAAGTCAAGTACATTTGATTGTGCCACAGTGTATCAGGGTCTGTGTACAATGTTCTCCTGGTTCTGCTCCTTTTGCTCTGCATCAATTCCTAGAGGCTTTTCCAGTTCACATGGGATTCCTCCAGTTCATTATTCCTTTCAGCTCAATAATATTCCATCACTATCAGATACCACAATTTATTCAGCCATTCCCCAATTGATTGCCACCCCTCATTTTCAAATTTTTTGCCTCCACAAAGAGTGTGGCTATGAATATTTTTGTAAAGTGTTTTTTTTTCCTTACTATTTGGGATACAAACCCAGCAGTGCTATTGCTGGATCAAAGGGCAAGCAGTATTTTAAAGTCCTTTGCACATAGTTCCAAATTGCACTCCAGAATGGTTAGACAAATTCAAAACTCCTCCAGCAGTGTAGTAGTGTCCCAATTTTGCCAAATCCCCTCCAACATTTTTTTATTTTCCTTTGCTGTAATATTGACCAATTTTCTAAGTATGAGGTGGTACCTCAGAGTTTTTTTGATTTGTTTTTCTTTAATTAAAAGAGATTTAGAACACTTTTTCTCATGCTTATTGATAATTTTGATTTCTTTATCTGAAAATTGCCTATTCATGTCCCTTACCCATTTATCAATTGGGGAATTGCTTGATTTTTTGTACAATTGATTTAGCTTCTTATAAATTTGAGAAATTAAAAATTTGTTGAAGGTTTTTGTTACAAGGATGTTTTCCCAATTTGTTGCTTCCCTTCTAAATTTGGTTGCATTGGTTTTGTTTGTACAAAACCTTTTTAATTTAATGTAATCAAAATTAACCATTTTATGTTTTGTAATATTCTCTATCTCTTGCTTGGTCTTAAAATCTTTCCTTTCCCATAGACCTGACAGGTATACTAGTCAATGTTCACCTAATTTACTTATAATTTCCTTCTTTATATTTAAGTTATTTACCCATTCTGAATTTATCTTGGTATAGGGCATGAGATATTGATCTAAACATAATCTCTCCCATACTGTTTTCCAATTTTCTCAGTAGTTTTTGTCAAATAGTGGGTTCTTGTCCCAAAAGCTGGGATCTTTGGGTTTATTATATACTCTCTTGCTGAGGTCATTTACCCCCAAGTCTACTCCATTGATCCTTCTGGGTCTTAGCCAGTACCATAGTGTTTTGATGATCACTACTTTATAGTACATTTTAAGATCTCGTACTGTTGGTCCCCATCTTTCACATTTTTTTTCATTATTTCTCTTGATATTCTTATTCTTTTGTTCTTTCAAAGGAACTTTGTTTTAATTTTTTCTAATTCGATTTAAAAAAAAAGTTTCTTGGTTGATTGATAGGTATGTCACTAAATAGTAGTAGTCTCTCGGTAACCGAGGATGATGATTATCTTTGTGCATTTTCATCTGTGATAGATGAGTGTGCACAAAGACACTTGTGCGTGAAGGAGATTTAAGTGGAAAAGTCGATGCACAGAGACAGTCCCACTCTCTCGGCATTAGAAGCCTGGGTCCAGTGGCACAAAAAGTCGTTGCACCTGGAGACTTCCTCAGCTGCATTGGATGACCGTGTTTTCTTTTGTGCTCCAACATGCCCTGAGCACTCCATAGTGCTTTGCTGCATCGCCATCTCAGCCGTTGAACCTTCTTGTTGGTTTCTTCTGTCTGTTCAGCCAAAGCAGTCTTCACATGCTGGGTGAGTAAAGCCCTGGCTCATCAGGGGTCAATGACCCGATGGCTACTCTCACAAGGTTTGGATGGCCTGTCGAAGCCGTTGCCCAGGGTGTGGCCGCTGCCGCATACTAGCAGCTGTTGGGAGCCACAAGTGAGAGCTGGGTGTTGTGAGATTTAAAATGGTTGAGGTCTTAAACTGTAGTGATTAAAATAGTGGAAGATATAAATTGTGATAGATATAAGAGAGGGTGAGTAAATTTGACCGCAGAAATATGTTTCACTACAGTGTCTTGGGTTTTAAAATCAAATACAAGGTGGTCGCCAGGGAAGTATTCCCAATTATTCAAATACCCAAGTCAATTGGGTATTATAGAGATTTTAATTAACAATACAACGAGTAATCAAAGAAGGAGAGAGAGAGTAAGAAAGGAATAAGTATGAAGGGCCTCAAGCCAATATGGCCTAGACCTGAGTCTTAAAAGATAAATCAGTCAGTTTTTTAACACTCACAAGGTCTGACTAAACAAGGATACTAGTGACACCAGGCCAGCGTCCTTCCTCAAAGAGTCTTCCAGCCAGAGATTGTTTCAAAGGGTCTCTCTCAAGAGCCTCCAGAGCTCCTACCCCAGAGGGACAGAGCCCCTCAGAGGAGCTCCTCAAGGAGCTCTCCTCCAGAATGAGAGTCAGAAATCATGATATCTGAATGAGATCCAAGCTCTTATTTTTAAGGGCAAAATCTCCTCTGTCACCTCCCCTAAGTCCTTACATCTACCAATCACTGTAGATGTTTCTAAAGGATCGCCCATTTTGAATTCACAGCTGAGTAGTTTTAATCTCTTCAGTAAGTCAGGAAAAAATGCTGCTGTGTCGACAAATTTCATTAGAATAAACCTCTGAATAAGTTATCACCCTTTTAGGTTTAAGTAGTTTACAAGTTGCCCCACCTTTATAGGTACTTAGTATCCCATTGTATCAATTCTAAAACAGTCATGACTCAAGGAACTTCCTGTCCCTTCCATAATCATGGATCAAAGTACTTTCATTGTTCAGCAAGGAGTTTTCTGTCCTAAAGCAGTCTTAAGTAGGGTGGAGTAGGGATATTCCCAAGGCAAGGAGTTTTCACATTCAAATAGAATTCTCACTATCTGCTAGGGAATTTTTTTAAGTAGAAGATTCCCCAATGGGGAAATTTCCAACATTCATAAGTCTGAGAAATTTTAAGGTTTACAGTGTTAGATGGGGGTCAGAGGCTGGGGAGCTGCCATAGGAGGGCATGACAAGCCCTCCATACCAGAGATACTACCCCTCTCTGAACACTCCATATACCGATAAGTAAATTAATTTGGGTAGGATTGTCATTTTTATTATATTAGCTCATCCTACCCAGGAGTAATTAATGTTTTTCCAATTATTTGGATCCAGTTTTAATTGTGTGGAAAGTGTTTTGTAGTTGTGTTCATAAAATTCCTGTGTTTGTCTTGGCAAAGAGATTCCCAAATATTTTATATTGTCTAGGGTGATTGTAAATTGAATTTCTCTTTCTAACTATTGCTGCTGACTTGTGTTGGAAATATATAGAAATGCTGATGATTTTATACAGGTTTATTTTGTATCCTGCAACTTTGCTAAAGTTGTCAATTATTTCCACTAGCTTTTTAATTGATTCTCTAGTATTCTTTATGTAGAACATCATATCATTTGCAAAGAGTGATAGTTTAGTCTCCTCATTGCCTGCTTTTTTCTTCTCTAATTTCTTCTGCTAGTTTTTCTAGTACAATATTAAACAATAGAGGTGATAATGGGCATCCTTGCTTCACTCCTGATCTCATTGGGAAGGCTTCTAACTTATCCCCATTACAGATGATACCTGATAATGGTTTTAATACTGCTTATTAGTTTTAGGAAAGGCCCACAATTTATTTTATTTTCTCTAATTAACAAGAATTCACTTTCTCTTCCATGTTGTCCCCTCCACACTCTGCTTCCACAAATGAAATAATATTTATAAAGTACATAGCACCATAGTACATCTCCTGGAACATAGTAGATGCCAAATGAATGCTTACTCCATCTATCCATCCTCCACTAAAAAGAAGGGAGGAATGTCTTAGAAATATGCACAGTCAAGCAAAATGCAATGCTGCCTTAGCCATGTAAAACAACATGTCTGTTTTTATATTAAAAATATTCCCACCCCACCCATCCCCTCCTGAGCAATTATGTTTCTTGAAGGACGAAATTATGATCAACTGTGCACACATATAGCTGTGTTGACACCCCTCCAGAAGGGCTGGTATTTTCCCCAAAGTCCTGATATTACACCCTGAGTCTGAAAACTCTCATAAAAATACACATGATCCAAATATTTTATAAGTTCTTATACATTAAATACAAATATTGTTCTAGGAAGAGCAAGCAGTTATTGGGAAGGATATTAGAAGATAATTGCAGCCAAACCCTCAGAAAATTCATTTCTTGAATTATAGACAGGGTAAGGAGGGTCAGTTCACCAGTGATCCATTAGTCATTAAACTCATCCACTACAGAGATTCCTTCCACGTTTTGTGGTGTCTGAAAGAGTCAGGAAATGGGAGAAAATGGATCATTTAGGGAGAATGATTTCACCCAAGACTTTCTCCTTCAATACCATTGGGCAGGCCAATCAGCAAGGAAATCTTCCTTATCCCTTGGTTAGGATTGCCTTGTGCAGTTCTGTATTTCAGATTGTTTCCCAGCTCAGAGCCCACTAATTGTGTGTGCCTCACTCAGGTCCACTAATCATTCATCATTCTACCCTCATGATGAAATAAGCCCAAAGAAACCAGGAGACAGAGCTGCCAGCTCCCATCGAATGGTATCCTATCCGGCCCAGCCCAGACTGACAGGCAAGGAGGAGAAAGGAGAAAAGCCAGCATTTGTCATTCAAAAAAGATAAACATTTTAGAGCACAGCCTGACTGTGTCAGGAACACTTCTGTGTTAATAGTACGCCTGCAAGCTTTCAAAACAAGTGTTTACCTGTCACAATAAACAGTTATGAGTGAGGAACACAAAGCATAGGGAACCAGGAGCTGGCAAGCTTCCAGCCGTGCCATGTGCTGTTAAGCTCCCGAGACTGTCATCCCCAGGAAAATAAATCTCTTCAGTTGTCTTCTGGGGTGTCAGCCTCCATCACACCACTTTTCTGACAGCTCAGGGGAAGTCAAGGGGGAAGGATAATTGTTGGGGGCAAGAAAGAGGCAAAAGATAGAGGGGGGATACAAAATATGTCTACTTCTAAGGACCATAGACAGCTATGGTGTGAATAGGGGGGTTGGCTTAGCAACCTATCGGCCAGTGGTTCAAAGCTCACTTCTTCAGTCAGTCACACAATTTACTGGTTCTAGGAGACTAATGCCTATTCTTAATTTGTTTTTCTAAAATTAACATTTATTTTCTTTCTCTTCTATATAACCCTTCACTGGGAGGAAAAAATAAATGACAAAACCCTTAAATGTATATGTATAATCAAGGAAAAGTAATGATCACACTGATCATTCTAAAACCCATCATCATTGCAAAGTTGACCCCCCAAAAGGAGAAAGATAAATGCTGAAGGGGATGTAGGAAAATAGGCACATAAGACCTGTTGATTCAAACCTTTTTAATTTGATAGGATCATCAGGTTCCTTCCAGCTTCTTTTTATATTGGTCAAGGGAACTCCTATTGAGAAAAATACCATTACAGATGAGCAACTCATAGTCTAAGAAAATTGCTTGAGGATCAGGGGACTTAACTCACTTGGCCATGGTCTGACCTTGGTCTTAAACCATAGCATAGAAAGATGATTCATTTAAAGGTGGGCAGACCTTAGAGACCACCAAAGACTAACTCTCTCCTATTGTGGATGAAAAAACTGAGACCAATGGAAGTTAAAGGATTTGCCCAATAAGTTTATAAGGTCTTTGTATCAGAGATGGAAGGGATATCTTAGGTCACTCAATCCAACATTTTATAGGTAAGGAAGTTGAACCACACAAAAGTTAAGGGATTTGCCCAAAGTCACATAATTAGAAAGTGTCAAACAGGATTTGAATTCAGGTTCCTGACTCCAGAGCCAGAACTCTATAATATAAGAGGTTGTACATATATTGCATTTGCTTAACTTCACATGTTCTATATCTCTCCAGCAGAATGTAAGCTCCTGGGGGGGGAGGGGATGCACTCTTCCTTAATTTTTATTTTGTCTGTCTCTGTAACTCTAGTTCCTTGAACAATATTTGCCTACTTAGAGGTGTCCAACATGTAAAGTAGAATCTCTATGGATGGTTTATGGAAGGACAGAGACAAGACTCACACAAGGTGAGAGAATCTTGGTAGACTACAATCTGCATCAGTGAAGGGAGTGACCTCAAAGGGCCAAGAGCTATCAAAATATCAAAGCATCCTGAAAAATCAATCAAACAGAATATATTAAGATAGTACTATATGCCAAGTGTTGAGCTAAATAAGCACTGGAGATACAAAGAAAAATTGAAAATAACTCTTGTCCTCAAGAAGCTTCCATTCTAATAGGAAAAACAACATGTATATATAAAAGACATAGATAGTAGGTAAAAAATAAGTACAGTGGGGAAGGCTTTTAACAACTGGGATGGGGCATAAATGATGGCACATAGTCTTGAAGGAAGCCTGAGATTCCCAGCTCCATGTTCTTTCACTAGAGAGTTCCCATGTCTGGAATGGACAAGCATCAGCAATTTTTAAACCCCTTATTTTAGAGAGAGCAAAATTATTCACCAAAACTCTGTACTCTGAGATTACACAAAAGCTACAGACAAATGAAAGAGAGCATTGCATCTTTATTGATAAAGTCCTGCTTCCCCATACCAAAACCTAGTCAAATCAGTTAATCAATCAGTTTATCTTATTCCAAAAAATAAAAAAAAAAGATTTATTGGTTTATATTGGTCCAGTTGGTCCATTTGATTGTTTATTGATTTTATATTCTTATTTTTTTAAATCCTTACCTTCCATCTTATAATTAATACTGTGTATTGGTTCTAAGGCAGAAGAGCTAGGCAATGAAGATAAAGTGACTTGCCTAGGATCACACAGCTAGGAAGTGTCTGAGCCCAGATTTGAACCCGGGACATTCCATCTCTGAGCCTGGCTCTCAATCCACCGAGCCACCCAGCTGCCCCCTATATTCTTATTTTTAAAAATATTCTCTATCTCCCCATATCACTTTCTAAGTATTAAACTTTTTCTTGTAGGGATAGGGGTAGGGAAGTCCTAAATGGGAAAAAAAAATCTCTCTCTCTACCAACACAAGTCATTACTTTTTTGTAACTTAGAAATTTAGAGGAATACCTAGAGCATTGAGAAAATAATTTACTTACCCAATCTCATTCAGCTAGCATGAGTCTGATGAGGTACTGGGACTCAAGTCTTCCTGGTCCTGAAGTCCATGCTCTAAAGAAAAATAAGAAAAAAATAATCAACGCCAACCATTCTGCTAAAGTAGTCCACATTTTGTCTATGCAGGCCTGAGCCAAGAGAAGACAAGTATGCCTCATTGTCTACAACCAATTACTGACCAACTACTATTGTTGTTGTTTCCTAACAAATTGGTGGTTCCCAATCTATAGAACCTAGACTTGTAGAATAACAGGATCATAGACTAGGTAATGACACAAATGGGTATTAGAGGAGTGTAAGAAAGAAATTTAATTAAATAACCCCCCCCCATTTGATTAAAATCCCTTTAGTTTTGATACTTTGTGACTGGATGATTTGTAGTTAGAATAGAGTCCCAGGCAAGAGTCTGTGTATGTAACCAGATTAAGAATGTCAAATATATGTATTTCATAGTAATTTTAATAGTATATGTTGCAATATTAATCATAAGTGACAATTTTAATCCTAAATGTGTAAGCCCATTTTATAATGTACTTATATCAAACCAATTGATTTAGGAAGTTACAGAGACCAGACAGTCCTCCAAAGATCTCAGAGACCTCTTTTGAGGATGGGGGATTTCTTGGGAAGAAGGGAATTTGGGAACAGATATTAGACTAGAAAAGTATGTGTATTATACCTATCAGGGTCTCAGGTTCTGAACTGGGAGAAAACCAATAATTTCTGCCTCTGTGATTTCTCTGCTCACAATAAAGCTAGATCTTTTCCCCAAAGTCTTCTAGTCTCTTTTCTTGCAGGAATCAATCTCATACTCACTGGTCAAGAACTTGGTCTTTCTGCATTGTCTTTGTCTTCATGGAAGAGGATTCTTAGAGGAACTGGCAAGAATAATTAAATATTCCCTTCCAAGGAAAGAAGCCTCCAGCATGGTGGTCACTTCCCAGCCTAGTGATATAACACAATGTCAGAGCTTCAGAACACAAGTGAAATTAAATTCCAAAGGACATTACTTAAAGGTCAAAGTCTCCAACCCATTTCCACATTCTTTTATGTCTGTTCCAAGACTCTATATTCTCAGGTGATTTTCAAAAATTGATATTATTTTGCTTTTATACCATTTTATTATGTCAATCTTGCAGCTACGTGTCACAGAGAATAGAGTATAGGGGCTTGGGTTGAGGAGGATTCATCTCCCTGAGTTCAAATCTGGATTCAGACACTTACCAGCTATATGACCCTTTAGAAAGTCACTTAAACCTGTTTCCCTTAGTTTCCTTGTCTATAAAATGAGCTGGAGAAGGAGATGGCAAAACATGCCAGTATGTTTGTTCAAACAACCCCCAATATGTTCATAAAAAGTTGGACACAACTGAAAAACAACTCAATAACAACAAAGCCCCCAATTAATTAACTAGTCAATCAACAAACATTTATCAATACCCTACTATGTGCCATATACTATGCTGGATGGTAGAGATAGAAAGACAAAAAAAATAGCTCCTTCCCTGAAGGAGTGGACATTCTATCTGAAAAGACAACACATAATGTATCTATCTTCAAGATACAGAGAGAGTAGTGGGAAAGTAGTTTTGAAAAGGAAGACACCATTACCCTGGGGTGGACTCTCAAAGAAGGTATTTGAGCATTGCTCTGAAAGGAATTGGAGAAAACTGAGATTCTAGGCATAAGATGCCAACTGAAAGGCATTATCACAGGAATGGTGGGCAATAGAGGGATAAAAGTGAGAAATAATATGTTGGCCAATATGGCAGGATTATAGAGAGAACATAAAGAAAAAAATGCCAATCTGTCCCATCCCTTCCTCCATCAGAAGAGACAACCCTTTTAAGAAAGAATTTTCAAAAGAAAAAAAGACAGGCAAAATTAACATGCCAACCAGGTCCACCACTGTAGACAGATTCCATACTCATAGTCCTTTGATTCTACAGAGGAGCAAGGACAGTGTCATATCTCTTCTTAAGGGCCAATCTTGGCCAATGTTTTATATCATCTTTAGGTCTGATCTGTTGGGTTTTGTTGTTCTTTTCATTCATTATATATATTATTTTCCTGACTCTTAATTTCACCATATCAATTAATAGAAGTCTTCCTATATTACTCTGTAGCAATCATATCTATCCTTTCTTATAGCATGACAATAATCCTTTACCTTCATGTTCCATAATTTCTTTAGCCATTCTCTAGGCAACAGGCATCTACTCTGTTTCTATTTCTTTGCTATCAGGTAATTTGTTTAATGAACCACAAACCACAGCTCAGGTCTGGTTTTAGTCAAGTGGTGGAGTCTAGAGGTATCCCGAGGGTCCAAGGGAGGCTCTTCTGAAGAAAAGGAACACAACAAAACAAAAACACAAATGTCTGCTTAATGACTAACAGAAACAATTGGAGTCTAAAGTAATAGGAAAATTATGTCTTGGCATGACTTCCAGCTGGTTACTTTCAAAACCATACTCACAAACCATTGAAAATGCAGCAGCACACATATGTTTTAAGGACATAGAGAAATTTCTTACTAAGAATGCAAGACCTGGTCCATCATTTGTTGTTAAGCATGATATTTAGGTCCCAACACCAATCCTTTTAAAAGAGCTCTTTGGACGCTTGGGTAAGAGATAATCTCCAAACATAAGGGAGAAAATTCCTGCTATGTTCAGTCCTGTGTCAACACACAAGTATTTCCTATGCTGTTTCAAAATGAGCTCCTACTGCCATTTTAAACTAGCCCTGTAAGTACAATTGGATGGACAATATACAGGGAACCAGTGAAATTAAATACCTGATTCATTCAATCCTCCCCAATTCCCATAACCAGAATGTTGGGCAATTTCAGTCCAGTTGGTTACTTGTCCACATTAACCAGTTGTTTGGCTCATGTGACCAGTAAATTCAGTCAAAATTACCTATGTAGATAAAGACTTCAACTATATCTCCAATAACACTGAATCATGTTTCACATGTAGTACACCCCTGGGGATGCCTGATGGAGGTCTCCTCCCTGCTCCCTCTTCCACTTTAGAGCAGGTTCAAATATCCTCTGACTGCTTCCTATGAGCCACAAGTACTCTTAATTGACTGCAGAGTCAGAACTCTGTGGATATATGAAAGTGGCAATCCCCAAACCTCAAAGTGTAGAGATTCTCTGAACTCTGGAGGGTCAGGTGGGGAAGGGCAGGGGAAAGATTTGTTCCCCTCCACCTGGTCACCATCCATGAATTCATGGTTTCCTAAATGAGCCCATATCTAGAATGGGACCACATCCCATTTGTGTTTATTTTTTCCTCTTCATTAGAGGGTCTTATGAGATCTCAAATGGAAATCAGTGTCTTCCCCTTCCCAGACACCCAGGCATTATAGTAGTAAAGTACAAGAGTATTTGAAAAAAATAATAGCAGCAAACTAGTGGAGAAAAAATGAAGCAGGTGGGGTGTGGGAGTGAAAGCAGAAAGAGAGAGAGAAAGAGAGAGAGACAGAGAAAGAGAGACAGAGAGAGATTGAGAGAGAGAGAGAGAGAAATTGAGAGAGAGAGAGAAATTGAGAGAGAGAGAGAGAGACAGAGACAGAGACAGAGAGAGACAGAGACAGAGACAGAGACAGAGAGAGACAGAGACAGAGAGAGAGGAGACAGAGAGAGAGATTGAGAGAGAGAGAGAGAACTTGAGGAGAGAGAGAGAGAGAGAGAGAGAGAGAGAGAGAGAGAGAGAGAGAGAGAGAGAGAGAGAGAGAGCTCATGTAGGAAAGGAAAGAACTCACTTGGCACTGAGCAATCTGTACTCAGTAAGGATAAAATCTAAAATAAATAACTAGCTGCCTGGTTGTAAAGTCTGACCTAAAATGGTAGCCATTTGAATAGAGAGAAGGGATAAATGCTATGGAAATAGTTAACAAGATGTGGCTGCTGACTAATACAGATCATACTACATTTTGTAGCCTTACATATATCACATGATATCTGTGATGACTCTTCTTGGGCATAGTCACTATTGCTCCGAATGATTTATACCCAATATGTTTCTCCTCTTACCTTTTTAGAATTGACTATTTTGGTTCATTAGAGATGTGGTATCCTATTTTTGTTGCTGCTGTTCAGTAGTTTCAGTCATGGCTGACTCATGATGCCATTTGAGATTTTCTTGGAGTGGTTTGCAATTTCTTTCTCCAGATTATTTTCCAGACGAGGAAACTAAGGCCAGCAGGGTTATGTAACTTACCTAGGGTCACACAGCTAGTGTCTCAGGCCAGATTTGAATTCATGAAGATGAGTCTTCCTGCCTCTAGGTCTGGCACCCTATTCACAGCACCGTCCAGCTGCCATGTAGTTTTCTATGGTACAAAGCAATATGTTGCATAGGCATTGAGATAATCCACTAATCAACTAAGAAGATTTGATAAAGTACCTACTATGTGTCAGATACTCTAATAGGAGCTGGGGATACAAAGATCAAGAAAGAAAAATAAAAACAAAAGCTCTACCCTCTGGGAATTTATAGTCTAACAGAGAAGAAAACAAATGTGTGTGTATATAAAATTCAAATAATCTATTACCTCTATAAGATATATATATATATATATATATACATATATTTATCAGTTTCCTCATCTGAAAAATGAACTGGAGACAGGAAAAGCAATGGCAAACCACTCCAGCATCTTTGCCAAAAAACAACAAGAAAAAATGGGGTCACGAAGAGTTGTACACTACTGAAGACAACTGAACAAAAAGAATGGAAAGTAGGAACATGCAGATACCTATCTCTCTTCAGGTATCATCATCTCTATTTTATATAAAAGAAACTGAGCCTCCAAGGGATAAAAATGACTTGAAATCATACCTCTAGAGGTGAGAGATACTGTGGAGGCCAGTGAGTCCAGGCTCCCAAAGATGAGGAAAATAAGTTCAAGTCTTCAGGTATACAGTTAATGTACATGTATAGTAGGCAGTCACTATACAGGGAAGTCTACAGGTCAAGTCTACAGGTATATAGTAAATAAGTGCTAGAGATGGGATCTGAGCTCAGGATTTTCTGAGTGTATATTCAAATCTAGCACTCAATGAATGTACGATTCCATGTCACATCAATTAGAAGACATAAGATTTAACTTGGACCTAGAAGCATTGATAAGAACTGGATGGCCAATGATGCTATGAGATTAGAAATTTAAACCTTAAAGGACATCTAGTTCCACTGCCCTGTTTTACAGATGAGGAAACTGAGATTCAAAGAGATAAAATTACTTGGTCAAAATAATCCACATAGAAAACAAATCTCCCTCTAAATTCTGTGTTCTTTCCATTACACCACATTATCCCCAAGAGAGATTAGACAGGGGCATCACATCTTAGCCAACAAGCCATCCAATATACCTTTCTTTTTGAACCTCCAGAATATATTCTTTGATTCTCTGGGGAAGTTTGCCCATTCATCCTTGGAACTCTGGCTTTGGAAAAGCCATCTTCATTGATAACTGAGCACAATCTTTTTTTTTTAACTCTTACCTTCCATCTTAGAATCAATACTGGGTAGTGGTAAGGGCTAGGCAATGGGGGTTAAGTGACTTGCCCAGGGTCACACAGCAGGGAAGTGTCTGAGGCCAGATTTGAACCCAGGACTTCTCATCTCTGGGCCTGGCTCTCAATCCACTGAGCCACCCAGCTGCCCCGAACTGAGCACAATCTTACATGACCCATGGAACATAGTTGACCCTAGATCAAACCATGTTTCACATCCCAACAAATGTACCTGGACTGCCTTACCATTTCCTTGCATCCTCCATCTGGGCACAACAACAAATCTATATTATCATTCCCTCTCAAGGGTCTGTCAAATGACTGCCCTATGAGTCAACTGATACTCATTCCTCTGACTCCCCAGACTCAGTCCCCCCTGGATACCACTCCTCTTTATATGTTGATTCATCATATTATAATTTCTTAAAGGAAAGGACTGTCTCACTTGTGTCTTTGAATGTATACTTAGCAGTGTCTAATACTAAGTAAATTTCTTTTCATTAATTTTTCTCTCTTTTTCCTCTTTCCTTTTTTCTTCTCTTCCTCTTCCTTCCTTCCCTCCTTCCTTTATTCATTCTTTCTTTCTTTCTTTCTTTCTTTCTTTCTTTCTTTCTTTCTTTCTTTCTTTCTTTCTTTCTTTCTTTCTTTCTTTCCCCCTTCCTTTTTTATTTTCATTCTATCTCTACTGAGCTCCTCCATCATCAAAAACCAGAGTATATGTTCAAAATACTGATAAACATGAAAGGAAATTATAGAAACCTGAAAATGGTGGTGCAAATTGGGGCCAATCAAGGAAAAAGAAAAATAATCACTCCAGAAACCCTTGGTCTTTTGGGTCATGGTTTTCAAATTACATTCCAAGGGTAATTGAACTGCTCAATGACCAGTTTGGGGAGCAGAAAAAAGCTACAATAGGAATTATAAATGGTGATGAAGTCTCCTGACTCCAGCCAGTCCCTCACAGATGCACGTGACCAAGTGGATAATAATATTGGGTCAATTTTTAAAGGCTGAAGTCAAAAGGGTGCTCCAAGCTTGGGACCACAGATTTAACCCCTTTTCTGTGGCCTCCACACTGCTATCTCCATGAGCAGAATTTAAATGCCATCTACCAGTGCAGGAGTTGGGATTAATGAACTATGAAGGGAGAAAAAAATTGGTATTTAAAGTGTTTATGAATGCTGGCCTATGCTTGACTGGAATAGGGCTCTTCAGCTAGAGTTTAGGACATTCATCATGTCTTAGAGAAAATATTCCTAGTACTTAGCACTGCCTCACTGGGCTGGGAGGGGTGGAAGTGGCTTGAGATAAATATACATTGGGAAGGGAAGGTTTGGAGGAAACTAAAATGGGTTGAGTTAGTTAGTTATGGTGAGAGTGACTTGCAGAGAGATGGACTGTGGACTGCAAGCTCCCATGAAACTTCATTGAGTCCCTATTACCTCTAAGATGAAATAAAAGTGACTCAGCTTTGCATTTAGACATTAAGATCTAAATTCCAACTGCAGGTTTATTTTCTCTTACCATGCCCCTTCGTGCACTCATGCCATCCCTCACTTCCGAGTTTTTGCATGGTTACCTCCTGTCTCTCATCACATCTGTCTCTTAAAATCCTTAGCTTCCTTCAAAGTTCAAAACAGTGCCTCCTCCAATAAAAAGACTTCCCTGATTGACTCAGTTATGAAGACATTTTTGCTCTTCAAGTTATATTGTGTTTGTTTATGTATGAAATGGTTGTCCCCTGGTTGTACAGTATCCTCAGTGAATGTGCTGTATCCCCTAATAGAAGAGTGGGGAAAAGAAATTATTTTTCCCTTTCTTGGAACAACGCTTTTGATAACAAATAGAAAATGAATAAAGAAGTAAATAAAGGAGGAGGCTGGCTAAAGCCTGTTGTTAAATTTTCACTGTGAGTATTTACATCTTATCAATGAACAATCCCTATAAATCCAGGATCAATTAATTATTTGGTAGATTGTCTGGACTTAAGAAAGTGTTTATAAAGTAGATTAAATTCAAAAGTGTATGCACATTTTTTTTTCTGGAGCAGGTTGTAATACATTTACCAACATGGTCCAGTATTACTCCATAAGCATTACTTGAGCTAATCAGGGGTTTAGGAAAAGGCTCAGGGAATGAAGTCATCATCAAACTGAAGTCCTGGTTATAGAGGAGGAAAAAGAGGAGAAGGAAGAAGAAGAAGAGAAAGAAAAAAGAAGAAGCAATAGTTTCCATTGTACTTCATAATTTGCAATGATTTACATCCATTTTCCCATTTGAACTTCCCAGGATAGGGTTTGAGGGAATGGAAGGTGGTTCATACAAAGATTTTAGGGAGTAATCGAAGCCAATTTTTGAATGGGTTACAAGCTTTAAAAATGTATAAGCAAATATGGATTTTTAAAAAGCAATTAACAACAATCAAAATGAGTGTTTCTGGGGTTGCAAACCAATACCAATGGGCGTTCCCATCTGTAAAAGTATAGTCCTGACAAAGAACTGGGTCCACTGTTTGAAGACAAGCATAACTACGTCCAAAGAGCTTCTTTCAACTCCAGAAATTTAGGCAAGGAATAATAAATTGTGGAGAACCACCAGAACTTCTGAAGATCATCTCTTGAGCATGAACAGATATGACTTTTATCGGGAAGGATATCCTCTCAATAGTTGGATTTTTATAATATAGAAGTATATTGATACATATGTCTTTAGTAGACATGAATGCTTCCTATGAAGACCTCCAGTTAGAATTAGAGTGGAGAGACCAAAAGGAACCTCAAAGATGGAGACATTCCTTCACTCTACAGAAAAAAAAATAGGTTGATCAGCCTGTTAAGGGTCACACACCCAGTCAGGCATGGTATCCTCCAACTTTCTTTTCTTATCGACTCTATCAAGCAGACAGTTTGAGATGATAACAGATCTGACCCATCTTTGGGGACCAGGTAGACATGGTCTATCTCTTTCCTATAGGCAAGTGGAGTGGTACAATATGGCCTTTTGCATAGGAGTTCACTTCTCCTTCCCATATATTGATGAGGTATGTGCTCAGCCAAACCACCTGCCCATGTTCCTAATACATTGTGACATCCTATTACATCCATGCCTTTATGAGCTTCCAGGGAAATTACATTTGAAATCATAGCATACAAGTCTAATGGAAAATCTAATTGTGCCAGTGATGGTTTATTTATCAATCATTTATCATTTTGATTTATAAGGTGCCTACACTAAATCAAAGAGGACTAGTGTTTAAAATGCCCCCCATACAACTCAATAAATGGTTGAGATGTAAAAGACAGTACTTGCACTGCTTCTGTTGACAAATTTCCCAATGCTACTCAGAGACCTGGCCTGCCTCAGCAAATGGATATCAGACCAGAACCAGAAGAACCAAGAAGTTAGCCTTAAGACTTAAAAGAACAAGTCCCAAATGTCTAAGGAGAATATCTATTCCTTGAAACCAATAATTCTTGTAACACTTGGCAGTTAAAAAAGCCCCAGGTTAACTTAGACTAATGATGGCAAACCTTTTATTTGTTTATTTAAGATTATTTATTTAATTAATTAATTTAGAATTTTTTCTTTTTCTCTTTTTTAATTGAAATTTTTTATTTAATTAATTAATTATTAATTAATTAATTGATATTAATTAATTAAGATATTCTAATCTTCCCATGGTTACATGATTCATGTTCTTTCCCTCCCCTTTTCCACCCCCAAACCCCTACCCCCATAGCCAACATGCAATTCCACTGGATTTTACTAGTGTCATTAATCAAGACCTATTTCCATATTAATAATTGCACTAGGGTGATCATTTAGAGTCTACATCCCTAATTATATCCCATTCAAATCATGTGATCTAGCAGTTGTTTTTCTTCTGTGTTTCTGCTCCCATAGTTCTTTCTCTGGATTTGGATAGTGTTTTTTCTCACAAGTCCCTCAGAATTGTCCTAGATCATTGCATTGCTGCTAGTAGAAAAGTTCATTACATTCAATTGTGCCACAGTGTATCCATCTCTGTGTATAAGCTTCTCCTGGTTCTGCTCCTTTCACTCTGCATCAATTCCTGGAGGTGGTTCCAGTTCACATGGAATCCCTCCAGTTCTTTATTCCTTTATGCACAATAGTATTCCATAACCAACAGATACCACAATTTGTTCAGCCATTCCCCAATTGAAGGGCTTCCCCTCATTTTCCAATTTTTTGGATGGTGAAACTTTTAGAGGAGTGAGTGATATGAGAAACAAACGTCCTCAGCATGTGTGGATTAGGGGAGGGGAGCAGCATGTCCCCCCATCTCTCTGGCTTTCTAGTAATAAATTCTGGCAAACTCTGTGCTGGGGTGACAATGCACATGCTCACAGAGTTGGCTCACACATGCCATAGGTTCACCACCACAGACTTAGTCAAAATAAGTACATGAAAAGACCAACTCACACAAAAATTCTTGTATTCATTCAATCAATAAACATTTGCTCAAACATCTACTTCATGAGATGTGAGGGGGATAAAAACAAAAGTGAAAATAAGCCCTGACCTCAAAGTGCTTCCATTCTATTAGGAGAAAACAACAAATGCAACTATAAATAAGTCCACAATAAAGGATATCAATGGAGACCAGACCTGTGGTTTTATTGTTATGGGGATCTCTCAGGTGATGAAATTCCCTCTTCTCATACAGAATGGCATTTTCTCTGTAGGTTACAGTCTTAGAGAAAGAGAGATTCCATGAATCTTCCTGGATCACACAGCCCATATCTGTCAGAAGCAGAACTGGTATCCAAGTCAGCCTGGCTTCATAGATATCTTTCCATTCATTATATATCATATTGACTGTCAGTATAAAATGTATACAAAGTAAACTGCAAATTATTATAGAATGGAAGACACTAGCAACTCATCCTTGTCTTATTAATCTTTTGTTTAATAAATATTAATTTAATGTTAATAATAATATTGTTTGCATAAGATTTGGCAAAACAAATTCATTGAATTCTATGATTTCATTTTCATTTTTGTGAGATTTCATGTTTGGCAATTTGTTTTTTTGTTTTTCTCTCCTAAAAATATCAGATTAAATAATGGTTTGTTTTGCTAGTCTCCATAAAAAAATAATAGCACTTAGTTTTATTTATCAATTCAATGCCTTTTAATTTTAAATTCTGTATAATTCTTTTTCAGAATTTATATTGTTGTATTAAACTTAGTTTTTATTTATCATTTTTTCTAAAGTTTATTTTTAGTTGTATATCCATTAATTTTTCTATTCTTTTTCACATTTGTTGATGAATATATTAAAAGATATAATTTTCCCCTAAAGGACAGCTTTAGGTACACCTTAAAATTTTTGATATATGATATTTTCATTTGTAAATTTTAATTATTTCTATAATTAGTTCACTTTGATGCATAAATTCTTTGGGATTAAATTATTTTTTCTGAATATAATTTTGAATTCTTTCTTCAAATAAAATTATAGTTTTTTTAAGCATTTAGGCAAATGGGATGGTGTTTTCCATTTCTGCTTTCCTCAATTGTTCCATAGCATCATTTATATCTAGATCACATCCAAAGGCATCTCTGATACATGATTTCTTGGATCAACTACCACTAGCCTGAGATCCTCAAGGCTCCTTCTTGCTCCTCAGGAAATCTACGGTATAGGCTGTGGAATACTTAAAAAAAAAAAAAAAAAACATGAGCACTCTTCTGACTTTTTGAACTCGCAAGGTCAGAAATTCCAATATCTTTCATCTAAAAAAGGAAAAGACAAATGCTGAGTCCAAGGTCCAAAAGGGGGGAAAAGGTAGGAAATAAAGAGTTCTGGCTGCATTAGATCTCAAACTATAGTATAAGATAATAACCATTAAAACTATATTGTATTATCTAAAGTTTAAAAAGTTGATCAATGGAACAGATCAAATTCTTGAGCTTTGGAAGCAAAAGGACACAATGCTATTTTAAATAAATTCAAAGATCCTTGTATATTGAATCCAGCAGAACTAGGTTTAAAAGAGTATCTCAGCAACATATATGGCAATCTAGGTAATATGGATGAATATTTACAAAAATATAAATTGCCTAGATTACAGAAGAAGAAATAGAATACATAAGTAATCCCGTATCAGAAAAAGAAATTGAACAATCCATCAAAGAACTCCCTAAGAAAAAATCTCCAGGGCCTTATGTATTCACAAGTGAATTCTATCAAACATTCAAAAACAACTAATCCCAATATTATAAAAATTATTTGACATAATAAGCAAAGAAGGAGTTCTACCATATTTCTTTTATGACACAAATATGGCACTGATTCCAAAAGCAGGCAGCCCAAAAACAGTAAAAGAAAATTATAGACTAATCTCCTTAATGAACATAGATGCAAAATCTTAAATAGTGTTAAGTGTAAATTTTAGGGTTGAGATAACTGAATATATTTTTTGTGGTCACTAGGGATTTAAATTCTAAATCCCAATGAAATATTCAAGCCAGAATGGAATTTTATGGTAGTTCATTTATAATAGAAGGAAGAAATTAAGAATGAGGGAGAGAGAGAAAGGGAAGATCTACTCCAGCCTGGTCTGAGCCAGGGAGAGTTCAAAACCTCAGCCAATCCCAGAAGATTAAATCTAGCTCTTTTTCCAGCCATGAGGCCTCCTCCAAGATGAGGGGCCACCTTGGAGGCTGGTGCCTTCAGAAAGGTCAAGGGAAAGGGGAGTAAGCCTTGCACTCACCACATGGTCATTTCAA
Source organism: Monodelphis domestica (assembly GCF_027887165.1). Taxonomy (NCBI): domain Eukaryota; kingdom Metazoa; phylum Chordata; class Mammalia; order Didelphimorphia; family Didelphidae; genus Monodelphis; species Monodelphis domestica. The sequence continues at coordinate 519,127,072 of NC_077228.1, read as the reverse complement.
GGAAGCAGTCTGAGGTCTTACCTCCTCCAAGCCAAGTTCCACCACCTAAAGAGCCCTCTCACAGGAAGTGACGTGAAATATAAAGGCAGTTCTTTACATCATTTCCTGTGTCTTACGTGTACCAATGATGGCTTAAACATGGCTTTGGACTGCGCAGGGGGTTAGTCAGTCACTTAATCCTGGTTGCTAAAATTCTAAAGATTAAGCAGGGTAGGTTGAGTAAATCTAAAATTCACAATCAAACACTAGCAAAAAGACTCCAGCAAGTGATCACGAGGGTCATTCATTATGATCAGGTGGGATTTATACCAGGAATGCAGGGCTGGTTCAATATTAGGAAAACCATCCACATAATTGACCATATCAACAAGCAAACCAACAAGAACCACATGATTATCTCACTAGATGCAGGAAAAGCCTTTGACAAAATACAACACTTATTACTATTGAAAGCACTAGAAAGTATAGGAATAGAAGGGCCTTTCCTAAAAATAATAAACAGTATATGTCTAAAACCATCAGCAAGAATCTGCAATAGGGATAAATTAGAAGCATTCCCATTAAGATTATGCGTGAAACAAGGATGTCCATTATTACCTCTATTATTTAACATTGTACTAAAAACACTAGCAGTAGCAATTAGAGAAGAAAAAGAAATTGAAGGTATTAAAATAGGCAATGAGGAGACCAAGCTATCACTCTTTGCAGATGATATGATGGTCTACTTAAAGAATGCTAGAGAATCAACCAAAAAGCTAGTGGAAATAATCAACAACTTTAGCAAAGTTTCAGGATACAAAATAAACACACATAAATCATCAGCATTTCTATATATTTCCAACACACTTCAGCAACAAGACATTTAAAATCACCCTAGACAATATAAAGTACTTAAGAATCTATTTGCCAAGACAAACACAGGAACTATATGAACATAACTACAAAACAAACTCCACACAATTAAAACTAGATCCAAATAATTAGAAAATCATTAATTGCTCATGGGTAGGACAAGATAACATATTAAAAAATTACAATCCCACCCAAACTGATTTACTTATTTAGTACCATACCCGTCAAACTAACAAGAAACTTTTTTACTTAATTAGAAAAAAAAACCATAACAAACTTCATTTGGAAGAACAAAAGATCAAGGATATTCATGGAAATAATGGGGAAAAATGTGAAGGAAGGTGGCCTAGCAGTACTAGATCTCAAACTATACTATAAAGCAGTGGCCATTAAAACAATATGTTACTGGCTAAGAGACAGAAGGGAGGATCAGTGGAATAGACTTAGGTTAAGTGACCTTAGCAAGACAGTCTATGATAAGCCCAAAGATCCCAGCTTTTGGGACAAAGAATCCAGTATTTGACAAAACTGCTGGGAAAAATAGAAAACAGTATGGGAGAGATTAGGTTTAGATCAACATCTCACATCCTACATCAAGATAAACTCAGAATGGGTGAATGACATAAAGAAGGAAACAATGAGTAAATTAGGTGAACACAGAATAGTATATTTGTCAGATCTCTGTGAAAGGAAAGATTTTAATACCAAGCAAAAGTTAGGAAAAATTACAAAATGCAAAATAAATAATTTGATAAAATGAATAACATTAAATTAAAAGCTTTTGTACAGACAAAACCAATGCAATCAAAATTAGAAAGGAAGCAACAAATTGGGTAACAATCTTTATAACAAAAACCTCTGAAAAAGGTCTAATTACTAAAATTCTTTAGGAACTAAATCAATTGTACCAAAAAATCAAGCCATTCCCCAATTGATAAATAGGCAAGCAACATGAATAGGCAGTTTTCAGATAAAGAAATCAAAACTATTAATAAGCACATTAAAAAATGTCCAAAATCTCTTATAATTACAGAAATACAAATCAAAACAACTCAGGTTTCACCTTACACCTAGCAGATTGACTAACATGACAGCAAAGGAAAGTAATAAATGTTGAAAGGAATGTGGCATAATTGGGACATTAATGTGTTGCTGGTAGAGTTGTAAATTGATTCAGCTATTCTAGACGGATTTTTGGAACTATGCCCAAAGGGCACTAAAAGACTATCTACCCTTTGATCTATCCATAGCACTGCTGGGTTTATACCCCAAAGAGATAAGGAAAAAGACTTGTACAAAAATATTCATAGCCTCACTGTTTGTGGTGGCAAATTTTTGGAAAATGAGGGAATGCCCTCCAATTGGAGAATGGCTGAACAAATTGTGGTATATGTTGGTGATGGAATACTCTTGTGCTCAGAGGAATAATGGACTGGAGGAATTTCATGTGAACTGGAATGAACTCCAGGAGTTGATGCAGAGTGAAAGGAGTAGAACCAGGAGAACATCTTACACAGAGTCTGATGCACTGTGGTATAATCAAATTTAATGGACTTCTCTAGAAGTAGCAATGCAGTGATCCAGGACAATTCTGAGGGACATGGGAGAAAGAACACTATCCACATCCACAGGAAGAACTGTGGGAGCAGAAACACAAAAGAAAAACAATTGCTTGATCAGATGGGTCGCTGGGGATATGACTGGGGATAAGGACTCTAAATGATCACCCTAATGCAAACATCAACAGTATGGAAATAGGTTTTGATCAAAGACATGTGTAAAACCCAATTGTGCATTGATTACTGGATGGGGTGGAGGGAAGCGAGGGAAAGAACATGACTCTTGTAACGAAGGAAAAAATATTCTAAATTAACTAATTGAAAAAAATTTTCAAAAGAAAAATAAAAGAGTATCTCATACTATGTAGCACAACAAATTCCAGATGAATGTAGAATCAAGGTACAAAGGGCTAAATAATAAACAAAATGAAAGATCAAGAAAAGAGATATCATTAATAAGTGGAGAGTTGACAAATTCTTGAACAATACAGGATGAAGAGAATACCATGAGATAAAGTGAGTCAATTTTGAATACATAAAATTGAAAAATTTCTGCTCAAGAAAAATCTATGAAGTTAGAATATGAAGGGAAATAGGTAATGGGGAAATATTTGTAGCAAACTTCTCTAACAAAGATATGATGTTTAAGATATAAAGGGAATTCTAATATGTAATAACACTAATGGAATAAGAGTTCTCAAAAGAAATGCAAACTAGCAATTCACATGAAAAAATACTCCAAAATATAATGGAAAAATATAAACGAAAATAACACTTAGATTATATTTTATGTTCCTTAGTTTAGAAAAGATGAACAACAAATGTCAACTACTGAAAGGATTTTAAGAAGACAGACCCCACTAATGCATTGGTGGTAGAGTTACAAATTGGTACAGCAATGTGAAAATATCAAAAATACCTCCTAGAGTTACAAAACCATTCATATATTTCGAATGAGTAAAGCCACTGTTTATACCCAAAAGAGATCAAAGAAAGAGGGAAAGAACCCATATCATAAAAATGCTTAGAACATTACTTTTTATAGCAGAGAACTGGAAACAAGGTGGATAGTGATGAATTTGAGAATAGCTACACAATTATAGATAATGCAAATAATGGAATATTATTACACCATTAAAATGATGAATTTGTAGACACCTAACAAGACTAATATAAACAGAAGTATAATGAAGTAAACAGAAAAAATAGAGCAAATGACAAATACTTTAAAAGAAAAGCTAGGAAGACTTAATTTATCTGAAAAAATACAGTAAACAAGCAGATATTTATTACACTTAAAGTGCAAAATGACACATACATTTTCTGACATGGCCAATATGTGGATCTATTTTGCTTGACTGTGGAACAAGAGGCTATCATGGGAGGGCATGGTAATAGGAAGGAGGAAAAAAAGGAAGAAGAAGAGGAGAAAAAGGAAGGAAGGAAGGAAGGAAGGAAGGAAGGAAGGAAGGAAGGAAGGAAGGAAGGAAGGAAGGAAGGAAGGAAGGAAGGAAGGAAGGAAGGAAGGAAGGAAGGAAGGAAGGAAGGAAGGAAGGAAGGAAGGAAGGAAGGAAGGAAGGAAGGAAGGAAGGAAGGAAGGAAGGGGAAGGGAAGGGAAGGGAAGGGAAGGGAAGGGAAGGGAAGGGAAGGGAAGGAGGGGAGGGGAGGGAAGATCAGCACTTCTACTGCTTTGAAAGTGTAGTGGACCATGAAGAAATCAAAACTATTAATAAGTATGTGAAAAATCCCTCTTGATTAGAGAAATGCAATTTAAAACAACACAGGTACCACCTTACATCTAGTAGATTTGCCAAAATGGCAGCAAAGGAAAGTAATAAATGATGGAGGGAATGTGGCAAAATTGGGACACTAATACACTTGCTGGTGGAGTTGTGAATTGATCCAACCATTCTGGAGGGCAATTTGTAATTATCCACAAAGGCTTTAAAAGACTGTCTGCCCTTTGATCCACCAATATCACTGCTGGGTTTGTACCCAAAAGAGATAATAAGGAAAAAGATTTGTTCAAAAATATTTCTAGCTGTGCGCTTTGTGGTGACCAAAAAAAATGGAAAATGAGGGGGTGTCCCTCAATTGGAGAATGACTCAATGAATTGTGCTACCTCATGGTGATGGAATACTATTGTGCTGAAAAGAATGATGAACTTGAGGGTTTCTATGTGAACTTGGAACAACCTCCAGGAATTGATGCAGAGAGAAAGGAGCAGAACGAGCAGAACATTGTACACAGAGAGGGATACACTGTGGCACAATTGAATGTGATGTACTTCTCTACTTGCAGCAATGCAATGATCCAGGACATTTCTGAGTGACTTATGAGAAATAACACTCTCTACATCCAGAGGAAGAACTGTGGGAGTAGAAACATAAAAGAGGAAACATTTGCTTGATCACATGGTTCAATGGGGATGTAGACTCTAAATGATCACTATTGCAAATATCAATAATATAGAAATAAGTCTTGAACAATGATACATGTAAAACCCAGTAGTATTATTCTTTGCCTATGGGAGCGGGAAGGGAGGAAGAGAAAGAAAGAATATAAATCAAGAAAACATGGAAAATATTCTAAATTAATTAAATAAATATTTTTTAAAGTAGCAGAACCTGGAGAACATTGCACACAGAGACTGATACTTTGTGCAAAATCAAATGTAACTGATTTCTCTACTAGCAGCAATGCAATGATCAAGGACATTTCTGAGGGACATATGAGAAAGAACACTATTCACATCCAGAGAAAGAACTGTGGGAGCAGAAACATAGAAGAAAAACATATGACAGATCACATGGTTTTATGGGGATATGATTGGGGTTTTAATGTTATAAGTTCATTCTATTGCAAATATGAATAACATGGAAATAGGTTTTGAACAATGATATATGCATAATCTAGTGGAATTTCTTGTCAGCTCCAGAAAGAGATAGGCGAGAGGGATAGGAAAATCATGAGTCATGTAACCATGAAAAAAATTCTTAATAAATAAATTTAATAAAAGAAAAAACAAAGTATAATGGTCACAATTTTTCTTAGGGAAATATTATTTATTAACAAAAGGTTAGATCTCCTAAATATTAAATGACTTGTTAATAAAAGACTAACTTCCAGATAACTCTACAATTTAGCAATAATCAATTTTTTAAATTAGGCTACAATTCTCTCTACAGAGATCCATACTTCTTTTGTCAGCAGAATAAAGAAAAAAAAAAACTAACATGTAAAGGATAACAGAGAATGACAGAATCACAAAAATCAAACAGTTGGAAGGAACTTTAGAGATCATCTAGTCTACCCAACCTGTCCCTGAACAAGGAATTCCCGTTATGTCATCACCAATAAATAGCCATTCATCCTTTCCATGAAGAACTCCAATGCTTAGAAAGTCTTGAGACAGCCAGGCAGTCAGTCAATAAGAATATTTTAGGTACTTCTTGCTAGGATCAAGGCAATGTGTTAGCCAATAAGAAGACAAATGTCCTTGAGGAATGTACAGACAAAGGAGGAAGACATGGTCAGACCTAAACATTCAAAGCAGTCTATCCTACTTGTGAATAGCCTTAATAAATAAGAAAATACTTTTTGCTTTGAGTCCAAATCTACTTCTCTATAAGAGCCAGTTGGTGTTCTTAGTTCTACCCTCTGGGACCAAACAGAACAAGTATGATCCCTCTGCTACTTGACAGACCTTAAAATAATCATTGCTTCTCTTCTTCAGGCTGGCCATCTTCAGTTTCATCAATCAGTCCCCATATGATCTTGAGCCCCCTCTTCATTGCCTTTTAGATAGATGTTCTCCAGGTGGTCAATGCTCTAGCATAAAGTGGTCCTCAGAATTGAACACAATAATCTGAATATGATCTGATGAGGGGAAAAATAACAATAAGAGTGCACCGGTGATCCTTTTTTCTCATGGATAATTTACAATCTAAGATTAAATGATAATTTTCAGAAAATCTTACATAACACTGTAAACTCTTTTGGAGTTTGTAGCCCATTCAGACTTGCCAGTTTTCATAACAAGCTGAAGATGACATCCTCCTGCCCCAAAGTTTGAGAACCTCCATGTGGCAATGAGACATCAGATGGAAAGAGTAAAGGCTCATCAATAAGGTAGGTGGACACTTCTTGATAAACTTGTGGGAGCACCTGAACAAGAGATTCACAAGATGAGTAAGTATGGATGGTTGCTGGGTATAGGTTGGAGAGAACATTAAAATCATTGAGAACCCATTCACTGAAGTCTTTGAGAGCTCTAAAGTTGGCAAGGCATACCCTTCAGGCATCTATTTTATGTAGGCAATGCAGTTATTATTCTTCCCATTTTTGTATATATGTATATATATATATATATATACATATATATATAATGTCTTCTCTGAACCTTTTGTTTTTTCACTTTACTCCATTAGAAATTCCTAGAAAGCATGAAATTCTTCCTCTTTGTATTCCCGGTACTAAATATAATGACTCATAATGTAAATTCGTGTTTCTTAATCTTTTTTCCATCCAAAATGAATTGAATTGCCTAAACTCATGGTTTGTAGAATAGCAGAGCTGAGATTAAAATTTAAGGTCTTTTGATTCCAAGTAAGGTACTCTATAACATAATGCCTCTATGTCATAAGAAAGTTATTATTTGAATAAATTGGTGACATTTTGGGGAGAAACGTGGTATCCATTTTCAAATGGATGGGGAATTATCACTTGAGAAAAGGGTGAGGTCAAATCTTCTTGGCCATTGTAGGGGAAAACTAGCCCCATTGGATGGACGTTATAGAGGAGGAACCTTAAAACTTCCTGATAAGAGGGTTCTTCAAACAAGTCCAACTTTGTTGCCTCTGAGTTCTCTTCCAACTTCAGGGAACAGTACTAAGAAGAAGGTTCAGAGTGGTAGGAATAGAACAAGAAAGGAGCAGCATCACAAAAACAGAAGAAAAAAAGAGACTATCCAGGAGATGGGATGATTGATAGTGTCAAAAGCTACTGTTAGACCCAAATCCAATAGTCTTTTCAGAGGCTCGGCTGAGCTAGTCCTAAAAATTCTAGAAAATACTCTTTCCATCACACCACCTCATTTTCTAGGGATATCTGGGTATCCCCAAATCCTCTCTTTCATGGGCAGGCCAACCTAGACAAGACAAGCTTCTCTTAGGGGAAGTCCAGGCTACTTCCTAACCTCAGTTAACTTTCCAACACAAAGCAGACAAGTGTTCTCTTCTTCCAGCCAGTGAGGCAGTCTTTTGACAGCTGCAGAGACCTCCCTTGGGGTATGATGGGGCCTCATTGTCACAGGCCCTCTGTCAGAAGGAGCAGAACTGATCACACATCTAATTGAGCAATGGGGCTGAAGCTCTGTAAGTGACTGCAGTCATAACCACAGTGAGGAGATTAATTGATGAGAGAGAGAGCTTTCTGGCAACTCTGGGAAAAGATGTTGATGCAGGGAAAGTCATCAAGTCACTGCAGGTGACCAGACTTACTAGCTCTCAGAGAGACCAAAACTAGCAATAGTTTTCATTTCAAGATGATTCTAGTGACCCAGGAATGGCCTGATAACCAGAGGGAAAAGCTCGACATCAGGATAGTTGCAGAGAAGCAGCCACATGGCTTTTACTGCCACATTTGAGAGATAGCTGGGCTTTGTCAAACAACAAAGCCATCATTTTTTTACCATAAAAAGGTGGGAAACAGTCTGGTATACTTGGGTCAACTCACTGGGGAAAACCCAGCAACAGGTTTCCAGAGCAATGATTCCAAGTCTTCCCTGTCCTTTCTCAGTGGTAACGAAGTCATTTAAGCATCCCTGCTAATATAGTCTAACTACATTTCTTATAAATGTCTCTCTTATTTTTATATTCTAACAAGGCAGTATGGGATAGTGGATAGAGGGCTGAATGTGAAGTCAGAAGGACCTAGGTTCAAATACCATTATTAGCAATAGGATAGTAGGAAATTCAGCCCTCTTGCCTCAGCTTCATCATCTGGAAGATGAGAAGGTTGGAAAGTCCATTCCACTTCTAAATATTATAATCCCATTGCATTCAAATGCTCACTAGTTAGAATGCCAAATAAAAATCTGTGGGGAAAGCAATATGGTATAAGGGATAGTTGATCACCTTCAAAGTCAAGATCCAGTCTCAAATTCCACATTAAACACACAGTGACTGGGGAAACTGAGCAAGTCCCTTAACTACTCAAAGACTCCTATGACTCAAGACTATTTGGGACCTGAGAGCTCTAAATATTGATGAAATGATAGGTCAAAGCCAAGGAAAAATGCCAAAATTAAAGATGGTATTATGAGACCTCGATGAATGTTTGGCACCCAATAAAGGCTGGTAAATTTTAGAGATATAGAAAAATTGGGATACTAATACACTCTTGGTGAAGCTATGAACTGACTAACTATTCTAGAGAGGAATCAAGAACCATGCCCAAAGGTCTATAAAACTGTGCAAACTGTTTCACCCACAATACCACCACTAGTTCTATATCAAAGAAATTAAAGATAGGGAAATAGTACCTACCTGTACAAAAATATTATAGCAGCCCTTTTTGTGGCATCAAATTACTGGAGCCTGAAGATCTTGACTTTGAGGGTAATTCACTATCCATCAGTTGGGGAATGGCTGAACAAGTTGTGGTATTTGCTGATAGTGAAAAACCATTGAGCCAAAAGAAATGACAAACAAGATGATCACCAAAAAACAACAACAACAACTGGAAAGACTTATTTGAAGTGAGGCAAAGTGAAGTGAGCAGAACCAGAAGAACATTGTACACCGTAACAATAATACAGGATGAGCAGCTGTGAATGACTTAACTATTCTCAACAAGACAAGAATCCAGAACAAATCCAAGGAACTCATGATCAAAAAGGCTATCCACCACCATGGAAGGAACTGATGGAATCTGAATACAGATTGAAACGTTCCATTCATTTGACTTCCCCCATGATTTTTCTCTAGTGTAAGCAATATGTCTCTTCTTTCACAATGGGATGAACATGAAAATATGTATGATATGATAATATATGTGCAAAAAAGTTAAAAATCTATTTAAGGGGGGAGGAAAGCTGGTCTGCTTTGGTAGAGAAGTTTTCTCAGTGGGAAATCTGTGTATTAGTGAAATCATAGATCCAGCCTCATCCCGATCCATTCTGGTTATAGCCAATTAATTCATGCCATCTGAGTAGAAGGCAATTCGGTGGTTTCCATTAGAGGGAGTTGAGAGTGATTGGGTGAGCTACTGAAACTGAGACCTAGCTTCTCAAAGCCAGGTGCAAATTAAGCCCAGATGGTAACCACCTGCCCTGCTCCAGGGCAAACACACACACACACACACACACACACACACACACACACACACACACACACAGGAGTGTGACTGTATTTCCTCTCCCCTCTCATACACACAAACACCTAATGAGGAAATTCCCTAATGAATAGAACAAATAATATTCTGTTACTAAAATGTTTCTCTTTCTTTTCACTACTTGATGCTCTTGTCTACATTTAGAGCACCTCCAGGCCAGGAAGCCTTCCTTGATTTACCCTTCCCAAATCTCATTAAAAAATCAATAAACCAATAAATAAATGAGTAATAAAAATTATTCCCATTTCTAGAGCACATTAAAGATTGTTAACCATCCCTCTCATAGCAACAACTTGAGGTAGGAAGTAAAAGTAATATTATTCACAAGGCTAGTACACAGCAGAATTGAGATTAGAATTCATGTCTTCCTGCTTTCCCATCTACTGACTGTGGGACACCAAGTTGCTATGAAGAAATTAGTATATAATTCATATTATCAGAAAAACAAAGACTCTCAGGGTTCCAAGTAACAACTGAGGCTATATAGCCCAAGCCCATACTTAAATGATAATCACCTTCATGACATTCTCTAAAGAAGACATTGTTTGCAGACACCTTCGGAAAGAGAATCTATTATCTCCAGAAGGGACTCATTAGACCCTGGGAGAGCTTTCATCCTTATCGAATCTTTTTCCTTATGTTCTGCAGAAATGCTCCTTTTCTCCTCATTCTGCTCTCTGGGGTCAAGAAGAACAAGACTAATCCATCTTCCTCCTATTTCCTTCAAACACATCCTCCGGTTCCTTCCACTTAATCTGATATGGCTCGAATTCATGGTTGACTTCTCAAAGAAGGGTTTAGTTTTGTACTGTCTCTGACTGCTGCCAGTCAACTTTGACTGAGAGATCCAAGAACTATGAACTTCTCAGAATCCTAAGATTGGGTCTGAGGCTGGATACATCTATACATGACCTCTGCTCATGGGAGAAACTAAACAGAAGAGTTGAGTAGAGACCCAAGGTCTCATTTTTGGCTCACTCAACTCATGCTACCCAATGCTCACAGTTTGCCAAGCTATCAGGGTGGGGAAAAGAGGCATGCATCCTTCCCTCCCCTGACAGGAGAGGTTCCACAAAGTCCTGATTGGATTAGGACATAAAGGAGACAGACAGGAATGGAGCCATTCCCTTTTTAAGGTACATCGAGGCATCATCTCTTCTTGCTCTGTAGACAAGGATGGGCTTATTTCCTCATCCCAAAGTATCAACTCTTTTCATCCTTGAGCCATGTATGTTCCTAGAAGTTATTAGGGCATCTCCAGCACATTTTACATTGAAGTAAACACCATCCTATAGGTAATATCTGAGAGAATACATATGTACATATGTGTGATCATAGAACTAGAACAGTTGATTGCCACTGAATCCAAATCCCTCCATTTTACAGATGAAGAAAATAAGGCACAGAGAGAATATAACATCCCAGGATCATGTAGCTAGTAAGGGAGGGTCTGAACTCAGATCTTACTGACTTCAGGACCAGCACTCTACCCACTGTGTCCTCCAGAAGTTTCAAAGTCTTTGTGTACTGAGGGGAATTCAGACCTGCAAAAGGACTCCCCGCACTGGATTTCAAAGCTGATGTTCCAATGCCTTCAACACTCAGTGATCACAGCACACAAGACACCAAGCTAAGATTTCCATTTAAATCCAGGTGCTCTGTGTCTGACATCAGTGATCTTTCCTTGGCCAGCTCTGCCTCCTCTATAGACACAACATGTACCTTGATAAATAACTGTAAAGCATGTACAATAGAACACAAATGCATATGCATGAAGATATAAATACAAAGTCATTTCCAGAGAAGGAACTGTTAATAACTGACTGGGATGGTAGAAGAGGAGTGGGGATAATGAAAGGCCTTCGCTAGAAGACGGCACCTGAAAGCATTCTATTAGTCAGGGATGAGTTGTGAGTGCATTTCAGTCAAGAATGCAAACATCCTGAGGTGGGAAATGACACATTGAATGCAGGAGTGGCTAGCAAGAGAGCCAGGCAGGAACCAGGCATAATACAGAACGGACAAACTGGCCCAAGTGCTGTTCATCCCAGATCCATGACTGAACAAATCTGGCAGGACCAAGATGGAATTATAAAGAAGAGTTGGAGCTGGAGAGAGGCCAACAGCTTAGTTGTAAAGACCTGAAGAGGCAGGCGTCATTATCCCATAATTGACTGTGGAGAGCAGTCAAACATCCCAAGGTGAAACATAGGGCACTTAACATATCAATAAGGTCAATTATCAGATTATGTCAGCTACCTTGGTGCTGTTATTGACCTCTATTGCTCTTATTAACCTTCCTGATGAAGAATCTCTCAGAAATAATTATATTAAAGCACAATCCTCCCCAGTCTAAAGTATGTGAATGTTCCATTTCAGTAGGCATGTGTCATAAGATAATGAATATCTGATTGCCTGCCTAACACAATGAGGTTTTTAATCAGACTCTCTCTCTTTGCTTGGATGGAGGTGAGGACCAATTCCTGATGCCCACGGGGAACCTCACATGCCATGTTCTCCAAGGCAGAATCAGAAAAGAAATGACAGAAAAGGAAAGGAAATTAAAACAGCCTTGAGCATAATGGAGTAGGTGGCCACCCATCCCATATAATCCCAGGGACTTCATGAAAATCCCCCTCTTAAGATTATAGATGTAGGGAGAAGCTAGGTAACACAGTGGATAGAGCACCAGGTCTGGAGTCTGAAGGGTCTATATTCAAATCTAGCCTCAGACAAATCTAGCCATGTCTCCCTGGGAAAGTCACTTAACCCCAATTGCCTAGCCTTTATCTCTCTTTTATCTTAAAATTGGTACTAAGACAGAAAGAAGGGGTAGATAGATAGATAGATAGATAGATAGATAGATAGATAGATAGATAGATGGATGGATAGATGGATAGGTTGATTGATAGACAGACAGACAGACAGACAGACAGATAGATAGATAGACAGATAGACAGATAGACAGATAGATAGATAGATAGATAGATAGATAGATAGATAGATAGATAGATAGAAAAATAGATGAATAGGTAGATAGATAGATAGATAGATAGATAGATAGATAGATAGATAGATAGATAGATGGATAGGTTGATTGATAGACAGACAGACAGACAGACAGACAGACAGACAGATAGATAGATAGATAGATAGATAGATAGAAAATTAGATGAATAGGTAGATAGATAGATAGATAGATAGATAGATAGATAGATAGATGGATGGATAGATGGATAGGTTGATTGATAGACAGACAGACAGACAGACAGACAGATAGACAGATAGATAGATAGATAGATAGATAGATAGATAGATAGATAGATAGATAGATAGATAGATAGATAGATAGAAAAATAGATGAATAGGTAGATAGATAGATAGATAGATAGATAGATAGATAGATAGATAGATAGATAGATGGATAGATGGATAGATGGATAGGTTGATTGATAGACAGACAGACAGACAGACAGACAGACAGACAGACAGACAGACAGACAGATAGATAGATAGATAGATAGATAGATAGATAGATAGATAGATAGATAGATAGGAAGGAAGAGAGAAAAATGGATGTATAGATGAATGGATGGGTGGATGGATGGAGAAGAGAGAGAGAGAGAGAGAGAGAGAGAGAGAGAGAGAGAGAGAGAGAGAGAAATAAAGCTTGAAAAGATCTTAAGACTCATCTCTAACTCTCACTTTTTGAAAAATGAAACTGAAGTTCATAGAAATGAATTGACTTGCCCCAAACACAGAAGGATAACTGGTTCATGGATAGAGTTGGTCAAATAGTATTTATTAAGTACCTACTGTGTTCCACATGAAGAGCTAAGCACTGTAGTTGGAAGGAATCACAAATGTCACATAGGGCATAGCTGTCAAATATTATGCCAAATATTTGGGAAATATTTGCCAAAATAAATAAAAAGCAATACTATATAGATAATATCACATTTTGAAACTAAATCAATAGGCAGCCTAGATCCTTTTGTAAGGGTTGGTAGCCCCATTTCATTCTAAATTTGACACAACTAATCCAATTCAACCCCTTCATTTTACAGATGAGGAAATGGAAATCCAGAAAAGTACAATGGCTTCTTTTTTGATCATTTTAGCCATGTTCGACTCTCTGAGACCCCGTTTGGGTTTTTTTTTTTTTTTTGGCAAAGATGCTGGAGGCTTTTGTTATTTCCTTCTCTAGCTCATTTTGCAGATGAGGAAAGTGAGGCAGCTGGTAAGTAAGTGTCTGAGGCAGGATTTGAATTTACAGAGATTAATCTTCCTGATTCCAGGTCTGTGCTCTGTGTACTATGGCATCACCTAGATGCCCCATTGTCCAGGGACTTGTCCAGGATATGAGCCTGGGATCTCTCTGATGATAAGGCCAGGATTGTACTCAATGAGGAACAGAGCCCCAGTCTTCTGAGTTTTAGTGTTTCAATGGAAATAATATCAACAAAGGATATAGGTTCAAATACTGCCTATGACATTTGCTACCTTTGTGGATTTAGTTAAAGCATTTAACCTTAGTGGACCTCAGTTTCCACTATATCATGAGAGTATTGAATTTGGCCCCATATTTGAATAGCTGAAAACTGAATGTTGAAATAGCATTCTAGGACCTAAGTTAAATGCTGTCTTTGTCTCTGGGTAACCTAGGGGAAGTCACCTCAGTTTCGATGTGTAAAATGGACAATTTGAACTCAATGGTCTCTAAAATCCCTTTCAAACTAGGATCCAATGAGCTCTCTGAGCTAGATTGACCCATCTGTAAATTTAGGGAGTTGGAATTAATATAGACTATACTCCTCTTCCAACCCCAGATTTGTGAATTATGAGTTCAGCTGGAATTTAGGTACTGAATCTGCCCAATAGGAAAAAATTCTTCCAGCAGAAGGAGATGACTGGGATAGCACTCTGCATCTATAAATCTCTTACAGGTTTAAGTACTAACTTATGTACTTGGGTAAGGGAAAGCAGCTAGCTGGCAGAGTAGAGTGCCTAAACTTGGACTCAGAAAGAGTCAGGAAGACTCAAATCCTACATATTAGCTGTGAGATCCTAGAAAAATAACTTCTCTCCACTTCAGTTTCCTCATCTGTAAAATGGGATGTTAATAATTGCACCTAACTCACAGGATGGTGGTGAGGATCACCCACAGGAAATAAGGATGCAGAGGTTTTCCAAATAGTTAAGAGGTATTCAAAAAAATGATCATTATTATTATCTGAGCCAGTCTCTGCTGCTTCCCCAAGAGAGAACTTGGTCTTAAAGAGTGGGCAACTCTGAGTCTACAAGTTAAAGCAAGGGTTGGAATTCAACCTTAAAGGTAGACATGGAAAAGGGAGACCAGAGTTCAAATTCTATCTCAGGAAATTGCCAGCTCTGTGATCATAGGCAAAACATTTCACTTACCTAAGCCTGAGTTTCCTTAACTATAAAATGAGAATAAAATTGCCTGTAGGTCCTGCCTCACAGGGTTATTGTGAGGGTGAAATGAGATCATGTATGCTTCTTAACTCATATCAGTGTCAACTATTATTATACTGAGCTGCAGTGGGGAATAGGATGCTAGGGAACAAGACAGTTCCTAAAGATGATGCTGTAGGAAATTGAAATGTTCATAACTAAAAGGAATAAAAAATACATAATGGCTCAATTCCCTATGCCGTGAATATTGTTGTAAAGTAATTTCATATGTTGGATTTATTTATAAAAATAAAGCAATCAATAAGTGTGTATGGAGAGTTTATGCTATGCTAAACACAGAAAATAAAAAGCAAAAGCAGCCCCTGCCCTCAAGGAGTTTACATTTCAATGAATAGGCAACATGGAAATGAATGGGCACCTATAAGACCCTTACAGATCAGGGGAAGGGGAAGGTGACCTTGGAGGAGAAGGGACTAGCAGCTGCAGAGGCTGAGAAAGACCTTCCACAGCAGGTGGCATTGGAGGGAAGTTAAAGGGCAGAATTCTAAGAGGTGAAAGTGAGGAAGGAATATATCCCAGTCATGGAGGATAACCAGTACAAAGGCATGAAGAAATATATGAGCTGCTGTGTGTGAAGAACAGCAAGAAGATGTGAGTGAAGAGGACTGATCAGTAAAGTGACCAGAAAGGTAAGAACAGCAGGATTGTAAAGAGTTTAAATGCCAAATTGGAATTTATACTTGATCTTGGAGGTAATTGAGAGCCAGGGGGATATATTTAGTAGGCACAAGTGAAATGATTAGACCTGGGTTTGGGGAAAGCCAGCTAGATAGAGAGAAAAATACATAGATGAGTTGACAGACAGACAGATAGATAGATAGATAGATAGATAGATGGATAGATGATGGATGGATGGATAGATAGATAGATAGATAGATAGATAGATAGATGGATAGATAGATAGATAGATGGATGGATAGATGATGAATGGATGGATGGATGGATAGATGGATAGATGGATGGATGGATTGATACAGAGATAGATAGATAGATAGATAGATATACAGATGGATAGATAGACAAATGGAGAAAGAGAGAGAGAGAGAGAAATAGTTAGGGAGGGAGGAAGCACTTGCCACTTAGACAGATGACTGAAAATAGGTATATAAAAATAGGTATAGCTATAGATAGATGGATGAACATAAGATAGAAAAATAGAGTTATAGGTAGATGGATGGATAAATGTATGCATGCATAAATAAAGGTAGATAGAGATAGGTATATCTACCCAAATATATGGGTAGATGGATACACTGATAGAGGTATAATGAGACAGAAGGAAAGAAAGATGGATATAGGTAGAGATAAAGTAAGAGACAGGTGGAGATTTAGATATAGTTGTATAGATATAGTTAGATGTATAGAAGGATTGATAGAGATATAGATAGAGATTGGGGTAGATAGATGTAGAGATAGATGAAGTAGATAAGTAGATAGATATAGATGGATGGATGGACAGATAGCTATTGATAGATGAATGGTTGGATGGATGGATGGATGGATGAATAGAGATAAATAAATGAATTCCTCCAGATATTCCAGTTTGTGGATGACATTGTTTTGATTGCATCAAACTTCAGAACACTGCTAAGTTTCCTTAATTAGGTCCAACATGTAACCAGTAAATATGGCCTTCCACCAGTTTCCCTTTTGTGTTTGTTCTTTCTGGAAGAAGTATTAAAGAAATCTAAAACTTCATGACCTTCAAAAAGAAAGAACATCAAGCCACAAGAAATCTAGGAGCTAGAGTCCCATATTGCATTTCATCAGCAACCAATAGTAAGTCACAAGGAATGTAAGGATTTTTGCTTCTCAGCCCAGGGATAAAGGAGAAAATGTATCCAGAAGCTATGCCATATTTGGATGTAATCTTGGGGAGATTATACAAAATTGGTCTAATTTTTAATCCATTCTTCCTTGGGACCAAGATGGTTCATGAGAGAGTGAGTCTTCCAGGTTTTGGAGGGATTGCTTGTACTTCTTTCTGACTATATCTTCTCAATAAATATTCTTTTGTTGAAAGACAGAGAAGAAATGGCAAGATGGCTTGATAGATTGAAAGTCAGCCCAGAGACAGGAGGTCCTGGGTTCAAATCTGACCTCAGACACTTCCTAGATCTGTGACCCTGGGCAAGTCACTTAATCTCAATTGCCTAGCCCTTACCGTTCTTCTGCCTTGAAACCAATACATAGTTTTGATTCTATGACAGAAGGTAAAGGTTTAAAAAAAGACAGAGAAAGGGAGAGAAGAAGACAGAAAGACAGACAGACAGACAGACAGACCAGGAGAGACAAAGGGTAATTGAGTGATAAAGAGAAAGATCAAGAGACAGACAGGGACAAAGATACCAGGAAGGATTCTTTCTGCATTTCTGGTCAGACTGGATGGCTTCAGAGGTCGCATCTGGTTCTCCAACACTGCGATTCTGTGATAGTGATGAGAGGACAACAATGAAAAAGAGGACAGTGGGAGCAAAGGTAGTATTGGAGAGAACAAGCCACCTCTCCTGAGGCTGTGAGGGTTCAGGGCATGTTGAGGGTGGAGGCCAAAGTTTGCAGGCTCATCATGCCTGGCACTTCTTTGCATTGCTAGTGTAGTATTGTATTATCAAGAAAGCGGGACTCCATTGTGTCTGAATTTAGCTGTCACCTCTTTTTCTAAAACAGTATGTAAATGTGATGAGGAAGAAAAAAAAAACATGAAACATGTCGGTAACATTTAATAAAATAGAAGGAGGGAGGCAAAGATTGTTCAGAGAGAAAGAGATTTGGAGGGGGGAGGGGAAATAGGCATCTGTATAACCAAAACACGTCTGTCATCTTTCACAAAGGAAAAATCTGGGACATCCCTGTTCAACCTCAAAGAGAATGGAAACAGCATTTAAGGTTTAAAAAAAAGTTTGCATTTTTACCTGGGAGGTTGTATGCATGTATGAATCTCTCCCAGTGTATTTTAATGAGGCTTTGTCTCTTAAAAGGATGGAATTCAGCCGTCTCACTGGCAACCCTCGGCACACTGAACCTGGCTTCAATTTGTGCCATATTTCCATTAATAGTGTTTGCCGCTCAAATTCTCTAATTGTCTCTAATATTAATTAAACTGGGAATACATCTTGGATTTTCACTGGAGTCGTTCCATAAAAGCGGCATTAGAAGGCTTTTTAATGGTAGCCTAATTGCATACTGTTTTCTCAAGAAATATTACCCTTATGAAAATCAAGGTCATTACTTTTTTTAAAGACATAAAAATTAATAAGTTTTTCCATGGAGACGGTGCAGAAGGCAGAAATTTGCGAGCGTGCTGTGAAACAATTCATTGGGATAAGCAAAAGATGACATTTTCTGCCACTTTTTTCTATTTCTAGTTGCATCATTTCAATGAACTGCACTCCAATGAATGTGACGCATGGTGATTAATTTGTGGTGCAATTGGCTTGACTGAAATCAGACTTGTTTTGTTTTGTGTGTTTTTTTTAAACCTTGGCTGGAATCAAGCAGACAACAATTACCAACTGGACACTTGAAAAGTAATCAACCATTTGGTGAGTCCTAGCCATTCTGCCAGTTGTTGTTGTTGTTTTTAAAATAAGTTTGCAAGGTAGGGGATCATTATGGCTGTGTATGTGGTGGATGTACTGAGGCAAAATGGGTTAAGTGACTTGCCTAAGATCACACAGCTAGTCAAGCATGGCTCATTGATATGAGTTAAGAAGCATATGTGAATGTTTTGAGAGATAATACATGTATAACACAGTGGAATTGCTTGTCAACTCTGGAAGTGGAGGGAAGAGTCAACATGAATGATTTAACTTTGGAAAACTTATGAGAAAAAAGGAAGGAAGGAAGGAAGGAAGGAAGGAAGGAAGGAAGGAAGGAAGGAAGGAAGGAAGGAAGGAAGGAAGGAAGGAAGGAAGGAAGGAAGGAAGGAAGGAAGGAAGGAAGGAAGGAAGGAAGGGAGAAGTAGAGAGAGAGGAGAGAAACAGAAGAAAGAGAGAAAGAGAGAGAGAGAGAGAAAGAGAGAAAGAGAAGAAGAAGAGAGAAAGAAAGAGAGAGAGAGAAGAGAGAGAGAGAGAAGAGAGAGATAGAGAGAGAGAGAAGAAGAGAGAGAGAGAGAAGAGAGAGAAGAGAGAAGAGAGAAAGAGAGAAAGAGAGAAGAGAGAAAGAAAGAGAAGAAGAGAGAAAGAGGAGAAGAAGAGAGAAAGATCGAGAGAAAGAGAGAGAAGAGAGGAAGAGAGAAAGAGAGAAAGAGAAGAGAGAAGAGAGAGAGAAAGAAGAAAGAGAAGAGAAAGAAAGAAAGAAAAGAAAGAAAAGAAAGAAAGAAGAAAGAAAGAAAGAAAGAAAGAAAGAAAGAAAGAAAAGAAAGAAGAAGAAAGAAAGAAAGAAAGAAAGAAAGAAAGAAAAGAAGAAAGAAAGAAAGAAAGAAAGAAAGAAAGAAGAAAGAAAGATGATCTCATTTCACTCTCACTGCTGAGGTCAGAAATGAACTCACAACTTCCTGATTCCAGATCCTGCCCTTGATCCATTAGGTCATCTAGCTGCCTTACCTATATAATTATTGAGAGAGTTGAAACAGGGTCCCTTCCAGCTCTAGATCTGTAAGAATAGGAAGTCAAGTCCAGGTCTTCTCCTAACTCCAGACCCCTACACTCTCCACCTTAGGAGATGCAGAATCCCAATGGGTTCAGTGATCAGAGGAAACTTCATTTGGGACATAGGACTTGAGTTGGGCTTGTAAAGAAAGAATGGACTTAACTCATGGAGAGAGGGTAAGAAGGAACATCCTAGACAAGGAAAACAATGAAAGCCAGGAGTGGTGCATAACCAGATCAGGGGAGCATTGAGTTCTGAGTAGTAGGAATGAATCTCTTCAAATACATACTAGTGGTGTGACCTTGGTCAAGTCACTTAACTCTGCCTCAGTGTTCATCATCTGTAAAAATGAGCTAGAGAAGGAAATGGCAAACCACTCCATTATCTCTGCCAAGAAAACTCTAAATTGGGGTCACAGGGAGTTAGACATGACTGAAAAACAACTGGACAAAATGTGGGAAGTAAAGTATCATTCCTTAAGATAAAATGAAAATTATCCTAATACCAGATCTGGAGTTCTATCCCAGAGTTTGAAAGTCCTTGACTGCTAATGGGGACAAATGGAGAGTTTGTAGGTTTCTTTTCTTGTTATTTATCTAGTGTTCCCTTGGGACCCTGGGTAATAGACTGGTAAATGGGCTCAGGAGTGGGTCAAAATGCAGGAACTTATCTGAATAACATGGGAGGTTATATGCTGGTGAGTGTGCACCCATGCATTAACACTGTGTATGTATACATGGGATATCTCATTTTGGGAGAGAAAATATGTTCCTAGATATGAATACCTGTTGAGTTGTTGGTTTTTTTTTTTTAACTGAGTCAGATTTTAAATGCTAGAACTCATTTTTTAAAAGGAATCTTTTGTGTTTTGGTAAAAGTTAATTAGGACTCCTTAATTTATTTTTCATATAAAAATGGATTTTCATACTGTGATAGAATTGCATATATATTTAAAATGTTCATTAGTTAATTTATTCATTCATTTTGCTCTCTTAAGGGATAAGGCCTGGGTATACAAATAATTAATATAAGTGAAAATATCATGAAATAGTTTGGTAACGTGAGTAGCAGTGAGCCAGAAGAAAGCTTATTTTAGGGATTTACTTCCTTAAATGTAAGGATACAATGGGAATGCCATTCTTCCTTCACTCACTCAATGACTCATTCACTCTTCACATATTACACATTTGCTTTGTGGTGAGCTCACTGAGTTACAAATATGATAAAAAATATTTTAGTCCTGTCCTCATGGTGCTTACAGTCTTACAGGAGGAATATATGGACAATAGAATGGGACTAAGAACCTAATGTGAGGACAAAGTATAATGTCAGTTTAAACAAAAGAAAGATAATTTCTGATCAAACAAGACTTCTTGGAAGAGGTGGCTTCTGAGCTGGATCTTAAAGGATAGGGGGGATCTCAATGGGCAGATTCAGGGGGGAATGAGCTTAGAGGAGATACAACATGGAATGAAAGAAAGATGGAAGGAAAAGGAAGGTGGGGGGGAAGGAGGGAAGGAATAATAATGATCATGATGATGATAACTAACATTTATATAGCCCTTACGTAAGTGCCCAGGCCCTATGCTTAGCTACTTTCTAATTATTGTCTCATTTGATCCTCAGAATAACCATGGAAGGGAGATGCTGTTTTTATCCCCATTTTATAATTGAGGAAAATGGGACAGATTGAGGTAAAATGACTGGCCCAAGGGCACACAGGGCATTAAATCGCTGAAGCCAAAGTTGAGCTTCCAGGGAAGAGGGGGTACTTACTTCATGAGTTCTTACTAAATCAAATTTCAGCAAAGGAAATCAGTAATTGTATATAAAAGTGGAGTTTCATGTATGGTCTGGGTTTATCTTAATGTGGGAGATATGTGTATCTTGAGTGGAATCTTCCCTCCCCAACCTGTTCCCTTCAACACAACAAGTGTGACTAGTGTCTTTAGTGAGTTCTTTGATGGGAGAAGAATATATAATATATATAATATAAATATATATATATATATATATAGAGAGAGAGGAGAGAGAGAGAGAGAGAGAAAGAGAGAGAGAGACAGAGAGAGACAGAGAGAGACCAGAGAGGGAGAAAGAGAGAGACAGAAGAGATGGGGGAGAGAGACAGAGAGACAGAGAGAGAGGGGGAAGGAGAGAGACACAGAGAGAGGGGGGAAGGAGAGAGACAGAGACAGAGACAGAGAGACAGAGACACAGAGAGAAACAGAGAGAGACAGAGCGAGACAAAGAGAGAGACAGAGAGTCAGAGAGTGAGTGACAGAGAGAGTGAGAAAGAGAGAGACAGAGAGATGGGGGAGAGAGACAGAGAGACAGAGAGAGAGGGGGAAGGAGAGAGACAGAGTGAGAGCGAAAGAGAGACAGAGGACAGAGATGGAGAGAGACAGGAGAGAGAAAAACAGAGAGACAGAGAGAGACAGAGCGAGACAAAGAGAGAGACAGAGAGTCAGAGAGTGAGTGACAGAGAGAGTGAGAAAAATAGAGACAGAGATGGGGAGGGAGAGAGAGACAGAGAGACAGAGAGATGGGGGAGAGAGAGAGACAGAGAGAGAGAACCATACCAAAGGCTTTGGGGGCACCCCATGTTTGATCCTAGGAAAGGCCAAGAATTTCCTCACCTTTTAGTTTAATATTTTTTTTCACTTTATGGTTCAATTCTATTTAGAATATTTTTTAAATACATTAAAAAACCTGAGGCAAACTCTCTAGTCCTGGAGTCAAGAAGACCCTAAATTCTAATCCGATCTGAGACTGGTACTGGTTGTATGAGCCTGAGCAAATCACTTAACCTCTGTTTGCCTCAGTTTCCTAATCCATAAAATGGGATTACCATAACACAATATTATAATTGATAATAGCACCTGACAAGGTTGTTGTGAAGTTCGAATGAGATAACATTTGCAAAGTGTCTGGCACATATTTAGTGATTAATAACTGCTCGTTCCCTTCCCTTAAGCACTGAGCCCTTTATGTGCCAGTCTGTGTTAAGTGCTGGGGATACGAAGACAGGTAGAAAAAATGATCTTTGCCTCCAAGGAGTTTATATTCTCCTGGGGTTGAAGCAGCTAAAGGTATTTGCTAATTGGTGAACACTGAAGGCAAGGATTCGAGTGCCTCTTATTCAGGGAGATTTTCCCTTATGTCAGGACCAATTAAAACCTTTTGTTTGGTTAGAGAATTTGGGGACTATAAGGGACCAGAGTGCCTCATCTCTCATTTTATGGATGTGGAAACTGAGGCCCAAAGGGATTGAAATGTCTTACCTGGAAACACTCAAGGAATCCATATCGGATCCAGTGCCAGAACTCTGGCTTTTAGACTCTTTCCGCTTTTGATTATCATCGTTAAGTATAGCTAATGATTGTTGAGGCCTTCAATAGATGAAAGGGCTCCATGGAGATAGGAGAAATGTCCCAGAAATAGCCCCAAATCAAGTGAGTTGAGAGACCCTGGGAAGATCCACTGGGGTATCTAGGTGCTGCGATGGAGAGAGAGCCAGGCCAGAGGGTAAGAGAACCTGAGATCAAAATCTGGCCTCAGACCCTGGCGAGGTGACCCTGGGCCAGTCACTTAGCCCTGTTTGAGAAGGAAATGGCAAACCACTCCAGGATCTTTGCCAAGAAAACTCTAAATGGGGCCATGAAGAATTGAACAGGCCTGAAAATGACTAAACAACAAAAAAGATCCACGGACCTTTGGATGACTGTCCCATTGGGTTACCTCCATATTTTCCACTTGAGTCAATGTTTCCAGAACCTGGAAATGACTCATTACCTGCAGATAACCCAGATCCCTGCAAGAGTACCCCATTAACTTTCACAAAAGATTATCCTACTAGCATGGATTACTTGATCAGATTAGAAAGAAGAAGACTAGGACTTCTTTATGGTTAAGTTCTGCTCTCTACGCTGAATGGTTAAATATGAGACACTTGGTTTAATAAACCTTTTTCTTGGGTGAAAAAAAAGATCAAATGTAAAAGGTCAATATAATGAGTTATATTGTAGCTAGAGAGAGAGAATAGAGTACAAAGGAGGACAAGCCTAATGGGACAGTATGGACAGGGGCTCTGGAAAATAAAACTCATTAATAGTACTAGCTATTAA
This sequence comes from Monodelphis domestica, assembly GCF_027887165.1. NCBI lineage: Eukaryota > Metazoa > Chordata > Mammalia > Didelphimorphia > Didelphidae > Monodelphis > Monodelphis domestica. The sequence continues at coordinate 519,103,055 of NC_077228.1, read as the reverse complement.
TTATTTATTTATTTAATTAATATATTATTTCATTATTAATTTGTCATGCTCTTATTTATTAAATTTAGTGTTTCCTTTTATGTTTTATTATTTATATTTTAATATTTATTCTATTATTTATTATACTGGATCTAGATTATTATATATCATATATAAATTATAACTATTTATCATAATAACTATAATTTAGTAATTTAGTAGAAAAAATATATAACTGAGTCATAACTTTTTTAAAACCTGACCTTCATACAATACCTTAAAGTACTTTTACAGATATTGTCTCACTTGAGTCACACAACAACCTCATGAAGTAAGTACTACAAAGATTGGCATCCCCATTTTAGAGATGCTGAAAATGTTCAGAGAGGTGAAACCTCTGCACCACTAATAAAAGTCAGAGGTAGGATTTGAACCTGCTCTTCCTCCTAACTGCAGAGAGCTAGTATGTCATAGTAAAAGGCTGACTTTGAAGCCAGGAAGAACTGGGGTTTTAAATCCCCACCCTGGGGATTCTTGCTGGGTATCATTGGGCAAGTTATTTAACTTTTCAGTGTTCTAGGCAACTAACTGCCTGACAATGTGAAGTTGCCGGGATGGTGCCAACCAACAAACAGGGTTAAGTGACTTGCTCAGGGTCATACAGCTAGGAAGTGTCTGAGGCCAGATTTGAAGAGGAGTATCCCTGACTCCAGGCATGGCATTCTCTCCCCTGCATCACTCAGCTTCCCATAGTGGGTGCCAAATGGTACACTTTGGACCAGATTGCCAGTTTCCTTAAAATGCATACAAGCTGGTCAATACAAGGAACTGAAAAAAAAAAAAGTTTTACCAAGTCCCTGATTTAGCTCCACATTAACAACAAAGAAATTGTTTAATTTACTGGAACTGTCTCCTTTCTAGAAGTCATGTTTTTCTGGGTTGAACTTGCAAACACAGAGGAAGCCTTCTGGCCCAGTCAGCAGGGAAACTGGAGGTTTGGTAGCTTGGGATGATTGCCAAGAGACAAGAGTGTCACAAAACAACCCAGCAGGGCTCAGAAACAGAAGATGGCACAAGAAATGATTGCAGACAACATGGACTTAGGTGGCCTAGGAGGCAAGGGGAAGGGGGAGAGAAAAATGGATGAGATCCCAGCTCCCTTCACAGGGGAACCCAGGTAGAGTCTCCTTGGAAAGGTCTTTGCTAATCCCCTCACCTGTCAGTGAAATTATTTTGTGTATCTTTTTTCTTTTTTCTGGGATCTCTAATAAGATTCTCTCTGACTGGGCTCCATTTTCAATTTCTAGGTCTTTACTTCTCTCCCAAAAGCCACCTAACACCCCTTTCTGTTTGCTACATCTTTAAGGATTTTCCACAGACTATCCGCTAATACTCCTAACCTCTTAGGTCCCACTCTAGATCCATTTAACAATAAATTGCTGTTCCTTTCTTGGCCTAGATGAATCAATAACCTACACACACACATACTTTTTTTCCCCTTATTTTCCTATATGTGCCTTAGTTCATGGTTCTAGTTAACTAAAATCCCTCCCCACCCACACCCAGAGTCAGACAAGGAGTGACTCTATATATGGCAATTCTTCCCAATAATTAGTTGCCTAAAAGTAGAATGGGCTGCCATTCACTTTAAATCTTCAAAGAAAACTGGTTGATGATGTTTTAGCTTGGATTTTGTCAAGAGTGATTTGAAATGGGTGATTTCTGAGGTCTCTTCCAACTTAAAGATTCAAAGATTTTATTAAATTCTCACTTCCTCTGAGTTAGATCTTTTGCTAATTTGTGTGTCTCACTATTGTTCTGCCTCCTGTCAGTCAACTTGGAACTCATTATAAAATTAGCATTTCCCAAATGAACATTTGCATCAGAGTGTTGACAGACTGCAGAGTGTAATGGAAGAGTACTAATTCTGGGGTCAGAGAAACAAGGTTCAAAATCCACCTCTGACACTTACTAGGCATGTGACCTTAAACAAGTTCCATAACCTGTAGGAGACTCAGGTTTTCCATCTGTTAGATGGGCACAGTGCCAGGGAGAAGGACCTGAAAAAAGTATATTTGGGGATTCAAGTGGAAAAAAAAAGCTACATATCAAGGGTTGTGTAAAGTCTAAAAGTTGGCTATTGATCTAAATAATATGGAGAAAGGTCCAGAGCTAAAGACAAGGGGGAATATATATATATATATATATATATATATATATATATACTATATATAGTATATATATTAATAACTGAGGGATACACATCAAACTGTTGCCTTGTCTTGTGCCCATGTGGAGTTTTAGGAGACAGATAAACTTGGAGGGCTCTCAAATAAGGAGTCAAAGATCCCAAACAGAAGGGTAGAATCAGAGGGTCCTAAATTTAGATCCCTCAAGGATCTCTGAGGTCATGTCATGTTCAATTTTAGAAATGGCAAAGCTCAAGGAAATAAATGGTCTTGTCCCCATTTTATACAGTATCAGACGAGATTAGAACCCAAGATATCCTGACTCCAGAGAGGCATTGTGTTTGGAGAAAAGCTAAGTTAAAAGTGATCTCTGCCCTTCTCACTACTACACTAAGTAGAGCTGTTCTTTTTGTGTCCAATTAAGTTAAGCCCCTGTTCTAAGATTCAACTCAATTCCATTTTTTAAAAAGTTGCTTATCTACTGTAGGCAAGGCATTGTGCTAAAGTTCTGGAAACTTCCAAGAAACAGACCTTTTCTCAAGGAGATTCTTGTGGAAATACAGTATGTCCATAGATAAATACCAAGTAATATGAGGTTAAAGCACCAAATGGGGATTCAGAGAAATTTTTCTTAGAAGTGACATTCAAATCTAAAAAGATAAAATGATCACACAGTAGATAATAGCCAAAGGATATGAATAAGCAGTCTTTAAAAATAACTAGATGAAAAGATATTCTAAATCCCTTAAAAATAAGAGAAGTACACATTAATCAACTCTGAGTTTTCATAACTGTTTAGCCTGGCAAAGATGGACAAAAACCATCAAATAGCAATTTCTGGAGAAGCTGTTGGGAGGATAGATATATGGCCATGTCGGGGGAAACCTATACCCCATTTCAAGAAGGGGTAACTCCCCCAAGCTCTCTCCATAGAACTTGAGTATATTTTTCACAATGTCCTTCCCCTCTGCCCAGCAGCCCAATGGAAGTCCCCTGTCTGGAGTAATGGGAGGGATGGATCACAGGAGGTTGTGGAAAGTATAGTTCCAGCTATGCCATCTTTAAAAGGTTCACCATCATTGGTATTATGGGGTATGCTTCTGATGGTTCTGCAAATTGGTACAGCCTTTCTGACAAGCAATTCAGAACTATGCCTAGGTCACTTAATTTTATATCACGTTTTACCCAATGGACACTACCATATATATATATAACACACACACACACACACTTATATATATACACATATATATGTGTGTGTTATGTATATAATACCATATATGTATATTATACATATATGATATATACATATATATACACATATATGTGTGTATATATACCATATATGTATATATACATATATGATGTATA